>NW_022745830.1:19658-21818 GCF_011630105.1 Anneissia japonica
CAGATATATAGATTTGACAGCAGCACAAAATTCACGATGGAATACTACTCTTACTTGTCAGCGAGAGGTCGCACCTTCGAATCGCGTCGGAGGAATATTATCACACCAATGACTTTTATAGGACTTTATTCGTTCGAAAGCTACAGGGTAGCCTACGATGTTCCATCATGTTCTTATTTAAAAACTGTATATGTACCTTTGATGATTTATATATATATATATATATATATATATATATATATAATATGGATGGATGGAGGGATCATAGGAATGATAAAGGCTCAATGAGCTGTCTGTATGTTTAAGTTGTATTGTTGGGTTTGCTAACGAAGATAATTTATTCCTGGTATTGTTTTATCCATAGAAATCTACATTTTAAAATGCAAATAAAATAGGCTTAAATATTGACATCTTAAATGTATAATTATTTTATAGAATTGTTGGACTTCAGTGTGCTGAAAGCTGTTGTTTCTAGCTGGTATGACCGCCACCGAAGTCTTTCTATGTTGAAAGTGTTGTTCAGAGACAAGGTGGACAATCACAAGCTATCACAAGTAAATAAGACGATGAACTTGCTGAATAATTTGATTACATATGATCATCTGAGTTCACGGAATCTTGGACTCCTGTGTGATACTATTAGAGTAACCAAACATTTAGGTCTTTTAAAGGAGATTAAAGAAAAACTACCATCATTTCCGGATGTGAGGGAAGGAAACATTTCAACAAAATTCACACCTCACAGACAAAAGTTAATGGAATTTGGAATGATACTGACCCCATCCGACGTGACGCAGATCGATGAGTTATATAATACACCTCCTAAGGACTATACAGACGGCTGGGAAATGATCACTGATCTTGAAGACAGACTCATAATCATGGAAGAAAATATGAACAAATTCATTGACTTGTTGAAAATCCTAAATCTCAGTCTTGCAGTAGGCGCACTAACAACATAAAGGTATTCCTCACTGTTTCAAATAACCATGACATTGGTTTTATTTTATATTATTCTATATTGTAAATAATTTGTATGGCCTATGAATAAAGAATGGCTTGAGAGATCAGATTATTATTAAGCTGCCCACATTCATATACATGTTGACCTTACTTAATCGCCTTTTTTTATTTACAGGTGGATTTGATTCCTAAAAATATATTTTGACTGTACTTTTTAAGATTATAATGAACTGATAAACTGCATTGGCTTGTCATGGTATTGCTCCTTATAGACACACTGTAATTTTTAATAAAATAATAAACAAATTAAACAAATCACTAATTTTATTTATTTGATTAATCAGATTGATGTAAAGAGAGAAATTGTTTTTCAATCTGTATTTTACAGTGTGTTCTATAACATATTTTTTAATACGAGGAAATCCGAATTTAGGTGGATAAAATTTGGTCAACACAGTTGGAAAATAAAAGTTTTATATATAAATCAACATCTAAATGTTGATTTCCTTTTTTTAGATTGTTCAATTCTGTTGGTACCGAAAGAAAGATTTTACTCCGAAGTATAATGGAACAAGTTCATGAACTGACATACTGTATCAACAAATACCAACGGGTGAAGTACATAATGTGTAGAAGGTAAGAATTTAAATAATTCATAATTTAATTAAATATATTTAGTTTGGTTAATTTTTAATGGGAGTAAATTGGAAGCGATCTTATATTCAGTAAGATAATTAAAAAACCAGCAAATATTTTGTAAATGATAATAGTAGGTAGATTGATATAGCCCAAATAACAGAGGTGTCTAAGCGATCAAAAATAATCTATAAATATACAGAATAGTCTCATGAAGTTTCACTCATTGACATAGCATGCAATCTGCTCAATAATATTAATTTAATTTTTTCATTTTCAAAACTTTCATTTGTAGAGGAACAAGGGATTGTAAGGTTATGTTGACACGACAATTATTGTGCAAAGATCAGGTGGAAGATGCTAGTGATCTGCTAAGATCCACGACCACGATGTGCCAGTTTTTGAGCCCCAGTGAAGGCCCTGTAGATACGACATAATGTTACTATAATACCAGTGGTATGGCATTCCAAGAAACCAACATAACATCATTCTCAATTCATCGACAAAAAGTGATGAAACTTGGTAGAGTGTTATTGCTATACGAGGTATACAGTCTGGTGA
>NW_022745830.1:22309-24312 GCF_011630105.1 Anneissia japonica
TGTGTGTGTGTGTGTGTGTGTATATATATATATTCCTTGACCTCTCAACCCATAGTATAGAGCCAAAACTCTGTAAACTATTTATTTATATTTTTATATAATTCTTTTTCTATATTGAATATTTTTGATGTGTTTTTTCTTAAATTATTAATATTGTTAATGTATTTTCTTTTGTAATGTAATTTTATTTTTAATAATGTAGGCCCTAATTCTTAATGTGTAAATATTTCATTTATCTATTAAATTGTACAGTAATTTTTTTTGTTTTTGTTTTCTAATAACTTTGATCTCAATTCTGCTCTCTTGCTGTAAACGAGTAATTTTATGTATATATATTTTTCGATATGCCTGAGTATATAACTATTAGTAATCGTAGTTAAGAATGGCGAGTCTATTGGTTTGTTTTGTGTTTGTAATGAAGATGGATTGAAGAGTAACACCCAAAACATGTTTACCATTTAATCCTTAGCTCTTTTCTTAAAATGTGTTTTTATCAATTTACCGTTTGGGTCCATTATCAAGAACTTTACTTCAAAAGATCTGCTTATTTGTTTACTCAGGATGTATGAGAAGGTAATAATAATAATAATAAATAATAATTATAATTTTGGCTTATATAGCACATTATGCTAAAGCCTCAATGCGCTTAACAATAAAAATTAAAATGCTAGGAGAAATTTAAGAAAAGTACATGTTGCCTGTCGGATTGTAATAGGCAAAGCATTCCAAAGGAAGACAGAATTCCAAGAAAAAGAATGATTGCCATAATGCAATCCTTACATTTCATCAAAGCTGAACTGGATTATAGTTTCTTACATAATAAATATTAGTACAGTATTGTGAGAGATATTGAGCTTATTTTGCCAGCCCTTTTCCAATCCCTTTTTTGAATTGATATTGCAACTTGTTCTTATTGTAAAGTTTCCTCATTAATGTCATGTTTCGGTATATGCTGTTAACCAATATTCTGTTTCAATATGTTTTTTTAGAAGACGTTCATCATCTCAAAAGTACAACTGAAGACTTAAAACAGGTCATTTACTACTGTTTTTAGACCCACTCTTTGTAATCTCAGAGGTAGCCACCATAATATGTATAACCATCAAAACATTAATGATGCAAGTAATTATATATCTAGTTACCAGATTACACTGTGCTATTTTACACACATGTTTATCTATTAGAATTTGTAATACACATGTTTCTGTTTTATATAATTATTAATGCGTTTCGTTTCAATATTGTAAATTGTTTTGGCCATTATGAAATAAATGTTACTGTTACCGAAATCAAAACATATTTGATTTTACAGTACTATAATCTACTAAGACTTCAAAGCAAATTTTTGAGTGAAAAATAATTATTATTGGAAACCTGGGGCTTACAGCCCACCCATCCAGCTGTTTTTGGTCAAAAATGAGTACAGGATGTTAATAAACTTGAAGATGCCTAATTTAAGCGAAATTAATGTCCGAATATAATTTTATATCCACTTGGAAGGTCCACAGTTTTTGTTATTAGTACGTCGCTATGTAATCCAGCTAGATTTTTGTGCCAAAATGGATTTTATTGGCTAAAACATTGTCATTTTTGGTTTGCTGAATTCAAAAAAGTTAGGTGCCATTTTTTTTTATCCACATCATTTTGAATTTAAAGATGGCTGACACTCCACATAAAACATGGTTGGTTTCAATGGAAAGGAAATTATACACTGATCATTTAATTCAGTTACACCTATAACCTAATAATACATATTCACAGAGCTATAGACCAATAAAGTCATATGATCCAGAAGGTCGAAAATCACCAAAGTCTATCGTGTTTTGAATCTTTGGAAAGCTCTTTCGATGTTGGATAATGTTTAACAATACACATATATCAGAAATGGTGTAGTTTTTCATATATTGTCCCATAAATTCCAATTATGGCATTACTGTATTTGAAATAAACAGGACTCGATTGCATAACGCTTGGAGCTCTCGGAGTGGTGGGTGGTCTCCCAT
>NW_022745830.1:24345-41550 GCF_011630105.1 Anneissia japonica
TCCTGCTGGGAAATCCTGGCGCCATCCCTGGGTCGGAGTCCCTTGGAAAGCCCTGAAAGTTTTCAGGGATGGTCTGAGGCAATGTGAAAATTGCAATAAACGCATCATAAATAATATAGTAAGCCTAACAATAGTTAAAACTCAATAGTGGTGGATCCAGGAATTCAGAGAGGTGATCTGACGCAGGGAGGGACTTTACAAATTGAGGAACCACCCAAGAAAATTTATGATTAGTGCACCTCTAGATGACCAGAAATTACACTCTCAGACTTAAATTTGGATAGGGCATATTTTTCTTGTTTTAATTAAAAAAATTTAGGGTGTTGGGTGGGGGTGGGGACATTGAATCCACCACTGCTCAAAACATTATTTACCCAAACAGTGGCGGCTAGGATATAATTTATGAGGGGGCTAAGATGTCCGACTGGGGGAGGGGGATAAGTATTTATGCTGTCTCTGTAACAAGAATGCGCAGCGTTGTTTGAGGGCCGAAGACCCGAGCTCCCCTGCCCCCCCCCCCACTGGCGCCGCCACTGTATCCAAAATAGTCATAATCACTAAAAAAAAAAACAGCTAGATCACATCCTAAAAACAAATTTATGCGGGGGGGGGGGCTTGACCAAACCGTGTGAGGGCTTAAGCTCCCCTGCCCCCTCCCCCCACTGGCGCCGCCACTGTATCCAAAATAGTCATAATCACTATAAAAAAAACAGCTAGATCACATCCTAAAAACAAATTTATGCGTTTTCGCCTCATCAGCAGTCACTAAGACATACTCTGAATCAGGTGTCGACTCGATGGGGTTTTATGTCATACCCAGGAAGAGCGCAATGTGTTTTAAAGGGTGAAGGTGGGGGAGGGGGGACATCGCACCTCAGACCCACTATGGTTGGGGCTGAGGTGCGAAAATTTGAGGGAACCATAGAGATCTTATTAATATGTGTGATGTACCATAGTAAAATTCATCATCATCACATCATCATTATATAGTCAAAATGAAACGCCAGCAAATTTCTCACGATCTTTTATCAGGGATCTACTTAATATCCAAGACAACTTTGGCCTAACTGTAGCTTACTATGTAACTTACTTTTCCCCCTTTAGCACAATTTACTCCACTTCTTCTAAATTTAGTATTTTCATTTGCATTACTGAATTTATAATACAGTTCATAATTTCCAGTTTGTACTAAATCTTTGTGTAAGCTATACATTCGTCAATGCCAATGTTATTTAGAGCCGGACAACTAAAGATGAAATTAATGATGAATATCCTCATCAGAATTAAGAGTGCATAATTTGTACATTTCTTGTTATTATCCAGATTTAATTTTGAAGTTCTATTGTTTAATGGTAAGGCAATCTGAGTTTGAATTTTAATACAATTCCTTCAAAATCTAATCAATTTTGTCAATGAGGTAATTTTTGAGTTAAGGTTTTAATTTCAAATGTCGCATACTCTTAAAGAGATGATTTGTTTTGGAGATCCGTTCTCCATGCATCTATCCTAATGATATCAAGTTTTCTCAAGTTTTCGGAACATATGGATAATAAAACTCTATATTGTTCAAGAGAGCTGTGAAGATATCATTTAATTTACATTCACATTTCATATGAATATCATTTAGGCAAGACAGAAATTTGTACCATAAGTCTTTTAACTCACCATCGAGTTGTAACATTCCAATTAATAAAAGTTTAGGCCATTGGTATGATTCCATAGTAATCAATATATTAAAATATTTTACATGAGAAATTTGATGAAGATCATTAATGAGGGACCATCCAAGTTCACCATATAGTGCTGCACAAGGTGTGTTCCTTGATGCTTTAAGTATAAAACGTGCCATTTGCAATTGCAGGCGTTCTAATTTATTTATGTCTATTCTGCTTAGTGAGCACCAAACTGCACAGCCATAATTCACAGATGGTAGTCCAATGGTTCTCCACAGAATATCACCATGGTGACTCTATTAAAATTATCGAAGTTGCTAATGATTGACCTAGCTCACTCGTACTAGTAGTAGGCCCCTTATGATTGGGTGGGAGGGGGGTTACTATGGAGTTTAGTTATTTAAGGTTGATCCCAACTAGGCCTAATAAAATGATAATTTAACTTCTTCATGTATATTGAATGGTATGTTATTTTAAAATTCAGTGTTAATATAATTATTTATTTCTTTGTTTTAAATAATAGAAATATTGGTATGCTGATTTGTGTTTCAGATGTTCACCGTGTGGTAACTATACAAATGCTTTTAGAAACCAGGCCAACCACTGTCTGATGATAACCTTTGATGGAAGAAAACATGGAACGATCGTCGAGGCAAATACAGTTTGGAATAGAGCAAAAGTTTGTTTCAAATGTAGATTTAATGATAAAAAAAATTAAAAAGAACGTAGCAGCATATCAAAACGAAATTAAACATTGTATAAATATTGTCTTGTTTGTTCATTTTAAAGTTTTGTTTAGTTAAAAATTAGTAAAAGGAATAAACAGCCTCTAATATATTGAGTATAAAAATAATGTCTCAGAGTATACTTGTTCTTTGTGAATCTTCGAGTTGAAAATAAAAGATATTTGATGTAGGCTACAGCAGCGAATCAAAATAAAAATTAGTATTGTAGAGAATTTTGCTGATCGAAGACGCTCGTTTACCTAAACAGGCGTGGACATGCAGGGGTCTTGGCCTAGTTTCACCATTTTCCTCCATGGTTTCACGAAAAAACCTCAATGTTTGGGGTTATCTTTTGGAGCATTAGCTAACCAAAACTCTTAATCTCAAATTTCCAGTCAATTTGGTATAGTTACTCGCATTTTAATCAACATTATTCAACATCAAATAATTTTATGTGCTTTTTTGGGAAGGGTGCCATCCCTGAGATGTCTAGATAATCTCGTCATTCTCAATCCTGCAGAAAAAAAAGATCAAATGACGAGATCCTGGGTCTGCTGATGTCTACATTCTTCAGAAGAGATGATCAGATGACGAGATCCTGGATCTCGTCATGTCTACATCCCTCAGAAGAGATGATCACATGAGGAGATTCTGGATATCGCCATGTGTCAACATCCTTTACATCCAGGATCTTGTCATCTAATCATCTCTTTTAAATGATGTACACATGACGAGATCAAGGATCTCGTCATCTAATCATCTCATTTCATCTTTCTATGTGAAAAAAAACACGGCTTTTCTTCATTGCCATTAAATGAGAAGTATATATTATATAAAAAGTATGAAGTAAGTTATAGGCCTACTTATAATAATACTAAAGAAAATTATGAATTAAAAATGAACATAACCAACTCGACGTAAGTGGGACTTGAACTCTAGCAGTTGTCGTAATGGCGAGGAGTGATGTTGGAAGTTACCATTCTAAAGAACCCGAGCTTGTGAAGCAGTGGCGTAGAAGTCTTGAAATGGGGTGCTGTGGCGTATCTAGACGTCTTGAAATGGGATACTGGACAGGATGGGGGAAGCTCAAGTGGGTGAGGGGGGGGGGGCGCAATGACCAGCTGTTGAGGGGTGCTATAGCTCACAAAATAAGGGATTTTAACTACTTCCCATTATTTTTTGGGGGTAGGGAGACTGGGGAGGGGGCTCGAGTTATTTTTGGAGGGGTGTGCACTGCTGTGAAGATAGACCTAAGTGCTTTTTTAATTAATCTACCTTGCATATAAAATCGAGAATGAAAATTGTTCATGCATTTGACGCTGTTTGTGTTTAAGTTTGTTAGTTTGAAACTCATTAGAATACGCAAATTGCGTCATACAACATTTTAACAACTCTTTTATTGATATTCAAAATATGTAGAACGACGTCATATTTCAGTATGCACTTTTATCTTAGATGTGGCCTTTAATTGCTTGGAAAAACTTTGAAGAAAATTAATGCACGGGAAAGTGACCAAAATGCCGGACGGAAAACTGCGCACATAACGGGGAGAAAAAAAACCACAACAAAAACAAGAACTGTGGGGTGCTTGGCGTATCAAGAAGTATGTTGCTACGAAGAATTGAACAAGAACTGTGTTTGCTAACGCAGGGAAAGCCAATCAGAACAAAAAACAATACAATTATTACAGTATTATTATATTCATGAGTTTTCCCGGTACAATGAATAAAAATATTATAATGTACTAAAAATAGGATTTCACAAAATAACACACACTGAAAATATGAAAAATTAAAATAGAGAAAATATAATAATAAACTATATCTAACAAATCTATCTTTTAACATCTTATTTGCACCAGAAATTATTCATGAATCTGTCAGTGTCTATTTGTTTTGTTAATGAGGTAACATTTATATTGGATCTTAAAACATTTTATTTAACACAGCAGCTTCAAATTAATAAGATATTCACCTAGTCACAGTTCTTAGGATCAGTCACAGTTACTATAGGAGCAGTAACAGTTCCTATAGGTCACAGTTCCTATTGGAACATGTAGTCACGTTACAGTTTCTATAGGATCATATTGTTATCAAAGTATACCTACTGCTATTACTGTACATTCCTTTTAATGACATTATGTGGTGATATACTTTTGATGGATTTATACAGCATTGAATTATGCACGGTTTTTAAATTTTGTAATAAAATGTTTTAACTGGTAATTTAATTGAAGTTTGATGGTTTTAATTATAGCTCAATTGTTAATAAAATATTTTAATCAATAATAATATATTTTGAATTGTTTTATTTCAATTTTTAATGTATCAATATATTGCTTCCGAAATATTAAATGTATGCCTCAATTTAAGATATTGTTCAAATTTTAGATTTTTATAACTTCTTTATACAATATTGTCGGTTAATTAATATTAGATCCTTTTTTCTGTATCATTTTATAAATATTATTGTAATTAATGTATGAATTTTGATATTCTCAATTGTTTATATTTTGACTGTTAATTTATTGTATTCTTAATGTAAAGCGCCTTTGAACATGATTATTCATGAAAAGGGCGCTATAGAAATTTGGTAAATAAATAAATAAATAAAACTCATTATTCTGGATAGGCTAGGCCTACTGTAGTCAAAAATGTAAAAATCGATTGAATATACTGGGTTGCGATGATTTATAATGGTCTTGTTAATTGCTAAAGATTGTTTTTATTTATCTATCTAATTTTCAGATAAAAGTCTAATATTTAAGATTGAAATATACATTAACAATTCGATTTTTAAGTTACACGGTTGCAAAATTGTAAATTTGAAAAGTTAGCCTTTGTGCAAGTCAATGCAAAACTCTTTTCTTAGTGCTTAAAGAGCGCCTCCTTGTTTTGCTCATCAACTCTATTTGCATAATTTTGTGTACATGACGTCATACCGACGGATCCTCACACACACATCGATTAACACAACACACGAAAGATCGTATTGGAGGAAGATAAGTGTTACTATAATAATTCAAATTTATGAGAAGTCTTGATTGTGTTCGATGCATTTACTAAATGAAGCGTACAATTTCCTGAACCTGCCGTAGTTTATTCTGGAAATATAGGTACTTGTGTGTGTTATTTTTTTTCCATAATTTTGATTGCGCTAGGCCTAGCAAGGCCTTGACTTTTTGTTGGGTTCTTCCTACCTAACTGAGTCTGTCAGTGTCTAGGCCTAGTTGGTTCTTGCTAGGCCTACAGCTTGATAGACACAGACACATTCGAAGGACGATACTAGGCCTAGAGTAGTAGTGGTAGGCCTTGCTGTTATGCTTTCTTATATGCAGTAATGTATTAACTATGCTGCTAGGCCATGTTGTCTATATTGAATAAGTCAAATTATTTTTACTTTTTTTCTTTTTTGTCAAATTAATTCTTTTTTATTCACTTTACTTTAGCTTTATTTTTTAGAATGCTGTGGCTAGAGATACTGTACCATATTTCTACTTCCATTTGCTAAAGAAAGGTACGGTAAATGGCATTACGTCAACATCACCCAATGAAGTGCTGAAATGTGGGTGACGTCATCTTTCAAGATTGGAATTGCAGATCGTCTCCCACAGTGTGAGCGGTGTGACTAGCGAACAATGTAGGCCTACTGAATTAGCACAAGACTAGGCAAAGAGTACAGTATTTTTCTAAGTCATCAATAAATTGGCGAGGGTTCCACTCAGTAATAAGAGTCACGTCATTCATCTATTAAACCATATCAAGCAAGGCCTGAATCCACAGTACCAAACTTTTGACGTAGGTCCAGGCCTTGCTTGGCTCAGTCTTTGGTCTAAACCATTTACATGACAAAACTTGCACTAAAAAAAAACTGAATATATTGTAAACTGTAGTAAAAGGATTAATTAATATAGGCCTACTAACACTTTATAAACCGTATTAACTGTTTTAAATGCACCTGCATCAAAAGTATATTTAAAAAATTTGACGCTAATCATCGTGTGATGGAGGAAACTCATTCTCTCAATCAGGATTTTGGCCGAATGTTTACGTTTGTCGATTGGGGGAAGTACCATAACAGCGAGGGAGTCTGAATAAAGTTCGGTAAATTTACGGTTGCATGTGTATTCAAAGTGTATCAGTGTTTTGGTCAAATTGTACAGCGTGGTAATTTCGAATGTATTTACTGTATAACCTTCTTGGATTAAACTTGGGATGAGATTTTTGGGGGATTGAGAACTTCAGACTTGGTATGACCACTGAGGAATTAGTTTATTACTGATGACTAAAATTTCTGCAGGTGTGTGCTTGCGGCATCAACATTGCACATTTAGTAAAGAGCGCTGCATTGAGACCACAGGAACCCTTACCGGTAGGTGTCTATTGGAACATTACAGTAATGATGAATTTTGTTTGTTATAGGACTCACAACATGGCAGTTGATTGGGATAATAGCGATACTATAATAGCCTTCATTTGGGGGTCAAGTCAGTAAATAAACACATCATCATGGATGTGACTTGTCGTCAGAGTTCATTAAAAGACATCAACAATCGTCTACATGAAGACTGGCAGGCAAAGATCAACCAAGAAGGACGCATCTACTACCTCAAGTAAGATACCAATCACTATTTCATGCGTAATATTGTACTATAGGATAGTATCATACTCCAAGTATCGAAATGCACGCTATCATGTCAGAATTCAGTATTTCAACATTAATTATGTCATCATCAGGAATGAGATATTGTACTGTAGATTTGCTTATTATACAGTTGTAATTATACTGTATTCAAATTCAAATTTCTGAGAGTGTCATTTCCTGAAATCTGGAACGTACCATTTTAATCATATTTTTTTTTTTACCTTAGCCCTAACTGTAGTGGGTCTAGCCCCCACATCGAGGGTTCTTACCACACTGGTTGGCGGTGGTCGGGCCTGTCCAGCACTCAACATTTCCGACCTGTATTTTTAAGCTGCCTACCACCTCTATTCTTCCAATTGATAGTGGGGAAAAAACGTAGGCTAACAAACAAAAACTTTCGTTACACAACTACTAGAATAGGGTGTTGTTGATTAACAACTCATTGGCTAGACAAAGACACTTGCTACATTAAATAGGAAAAGATCAAAGTTTCTGTGGTAATGTTAATTTGATACCCTACAGGCGTAGGCTTAGTTGTTACCCTTTATTGAGCAACACACGATCGAATCGCCTTCAAATCAACGCACATGTGGAAACCCCAAACTAGTTCGCATGAACCATGGAAGTTTGTTTCGTAAATAGACGTTAAATTATAATGTTATATGTTTGTTAATATAATAAATGTAATTTAAGTTGGTATCTATTTCAATCATTAAATATATTACTGAATCACTGTGTTAACTTTTCAAAAACAGTGATAAGAGTTGGAAGCACACTATACCTATTGTTTTCTTTTCACTCTTACTCGCGTCATGAAAACATACACCTTGAGCGAGGCTATTATTCCCGCTCGCGCCTCTCTGCATCCACCCCAACCCATCAGTACTTTCTTAGTACAGTAGAGTGGTTCATATGCTCACTACATAGAACAGCATGATCTTTCTCACTGATCAATTTGGAGATTCCCCATGGATGTGCGTTGATTTTCCGTCGATTCGATGCGTGCGTTGTTCAATAATGAGTAGAAATTCCTTTGTTTTTTACAAATGTTTGTTTTGATCAACCTTGTATTTTAACAATGCTCTTTTTGGAAAGATTTGATTTTTGTACACCATGGATTCATGGGTGCATTCAATCATAGCTATGATATTCTTTGATTTTTTTTATGCCAAACTGGGGTGGGAGGGAGTGGAGTCAGAGACCATGCCCCTTGGGTGGGCGTGGTCGCCGACCACCACTACAAAATGCTGGTGAGAACAGTGCACATCTGTGATCGCCCTCCATGGTCCCCCTTAAAATTGAATTCCTGGATTCGCTACTGGCACTATATCTTATTCTTATGCAGATGGTCTGTTTATGTTTGGAACATTATTTCCTTTCTCCCTCCATCTTACTTTAATACTGTACTCATTAAATACCATCTTAGTAAAAAAATCAAGCTAAAAATCTGGCTACCATAAATCCTTGAATATACGGCACTCTCGTATAAGTGCCGTTCACGAATAACCGCTGCACCAAACCTGGTTTTTTGCTAACAATGCTCTTGAAGAAACACTACAGTTCTTAATTGAGAGTATTATATTACCGTGTGTTCAAAACAATTTTAGATAAGCGCTGGTCTCGAATATGTGCTGTTTTCAAATAAGCGCCGCATTAAAGCCTCCAAAAATTGCTGCAGTGCTTATTTGAGCATTTACACTATAATTTTTAGTGTTTTTATATTAAGGAATCTTTGCCTCCTCAAATATTGAAAAATGTTGTTTATGGTTAATGATGCTACAATGTTGATTTCTTTTTATTGAAGATTTGTTTTATTACTTAAGTTTAATTTAATATTTCAGATTAGTCCGGGAGCCTATTTACAGGTCTGGGCCTCTTTGGTCCCCAGCACGTGTTTGTACTGTAGGCCTACTAGTGTAGTACTGTAGTTAAGAGAACAAGTGAATATAAGTAAAGATATACTGTAATAATTACTATTATTAATATTAAACACAAATTCAGCAAGGCTCACTAAATAGCGAAAAATATTTCTTATGCACATCAACAATTTGCAGCACATAATAATTAACTCATCACCAACAGAGATTGGACGCCATCCATTAAAATACTATTAAGTAATAGCAATACAAGTCCAAACAAATAAAACAACAAAAAGAACCAAGTGCAAATATGGCATATCCAAACAAAAATGCCTTGTCATAATCATTTTAGATAATGTAAAGAGGATGATAATAATAACAAAATTACTAATAGATAATTTAATAAACAAGTAATTAATAATTTAAAGGCATTCATAATGTAGAAATAGTGATTATTAAAAAATGTTAAAAAAAAAAAAAATCGGGTAAAATATAGCTGGAGAGGACAGATCGCGTGACTCATAAGAACTAATCACGTTTCATTGTGAAGCTGCTGACATCAGTACCCACCCATTATTAGAATTAATATTATTCTGTTATAGTTTGACATTTGCTGGCTACTAAGCAATAATTCTGCATAATTAATGAGCTAAAACTCATATTTAGAGTGGCCACTCCCTTGTGTACTATACATGTAACTGTGTACGTAACTGTGTGTACTGTATATGTAACTGTGGGTGTAACTGTGCATGTGACTGCGTGTAACTGTGTGTGTACTGTGTACAGTATGTAACTATGAGTGTAACTGTGCATATGACTGCGTGTAACTGTGTGTGTGTGTACTTTGTATGTAACTGTGGGTGTTTCATATTTACTGAGTTTAAAATATCTGTCAAATATGTTTAGTTAGTTAGTTATTTGCCTGTTATGCCTCTGGCATGTATGGCAGCAACAAAGTCCTTCCACTTAGATCTGTTCTGGGCCAACTGTTGTATGGTACCCCATGTGTGCCCAGAATCCTCAGTTCTGTCTCCGCAGTCTGTCTCCAGGTATTCTTCGGCCTTCCTCTCTTTCTCTTTCCTTCTGGAGTCCAGAATAGAGCTGTGCATGTGATGTCATCTGATTCTTTTCGAAGTACAGTATATGGCCAATCAATCTCCATCGTTTCCTCAGTAGAATAGTTACCATGTTATCCATTAAATAACTAAATAGCTATATGGTGTTTGGCCAGAAGATGCGATGTATCCTTCTAAGGCTCTTTGTATGAAAAACAGAAAGTTTATGTATGTCTACCTTTGCCATCCGCCAGCACTCTGAACCATATAATAGTGTAGAGAGAACGCAGCTTTGGTATAATTTAAGCTTGGGCTTGATGCTGTATTGCCGAGACTTCCACACATTGTTCAACATGCTGAAAGCATTTCTGGCTTTGTTGAGTCTGTTCTTAATGTCTTTTCCAGCTCCCCCATCGTTTGTGACTTTGCTTCCTAAATAAACAAATTCATCAGTGCTTGGAAGATCTTGTCCATCCAGTTGAATAGGTGTGTCTTGAGGGACATTGAGATACATAACTTGTGTCTTTTTCTTGTTTATCTTCATAACTATCTGTTTGGCGACCTCATTGAGCTGAGTTGTTTTCTCTTGTAGATGGTCGTGACAATGAGAAAATAGAGCTACTGTAGGTCATCAGCAAAGTCTAAATCTTCAAGTGTTGAGAAGAGAGTCCACCTGATGCCTCTTGTCTGTCTAGCTGTTGCTTGACACATAACCCAATCGATGGTAATGTTAAACAGAAGTGCCGACATCACACATCCTTGTCTAACCCATGTCTTTACTTCAAATTTGTATTTTGTATAAATTGTGAATAGTATTAGGCTTAATCATAATATGCCTGAAAGTAATAAATAATAAAGTGTGGATTTATATACTGCAAAAAAAGAAGAGGTTTATGCAATCAAAAAAAAAAATCTATAAATATACAAATTAGTCCCATTTAATAAAAGAAGAAATTCCATTCATTCACCTTGCATGCGATCTGCTCACCAAAATATTTCAGTTGAGTTTATTTCACTTTCAAAACTTCTATTCTGTACAGGAACGAAGCATTTTCAGACTTAGTTGATGCAAGTATCAAACTGGTACAATAAGGACGGCAATTATTGTACAAAAAGAATGTGAAAGATGATAGTCTGATCTGCTAAGATTAATAACTGATGTTACTGGCCAGAATTCAAAGATTCAGGAAATGTTGTCAGAGCATGCAAACTTACACTCATGTGGCCAATGGTAAATCATTAATAACTTTTTATTAAAATTTTATTTTATTTATTTAATTAAATAAATAATAATGAATTTTTATTACAACAAATTAATTTTTATATTTTCTTTGAAATTGAAGGGATATTTCATAAATGGGCGTTCACTCATGAGGACGGGGAAGTATGAAGAAGCTCTGATATCGCTTGACCCCAATGTCACCAGCGCTAAAACAACACTGGCTCAGGTCAGAAACTATGTAAATAGTACTGCAATAGTAAGATAGTTGTTATGAAACAGTAAATATAATCTGGTTCTACAAGGTCAGGTCAGTGGACTTATGTAACTGCCAATCATAATGCAACTCATTCTTATACTTAGTTAACATTTTATCTAATGAGTTTCAGAAAATAATTATAATGCTAAATGTATTTTTTAATAATTAGATAAATGTAAATAAAAGTAATTTTTGTTTTTGCTTTTTTTGTATATGATGTTTTGTTACTCAGAATTTATGCTGATCCTTATATTTCCTTTTACAGCCTTAAAAACTTATTTTTTTTATTTAAAAAAAATATTTAACATTAGTTATTTTTAACTAATCAGTAGTAATATTAAGCTTTATTCAGATAATCAAATCTTCTTGGACAAGAAAACAAACTGTTAATGCCCATATCGAATCTTGATGTCCCCATATATAGTTATAATGTGCCCATAAATAGTCATGATGTGCTTATATATAGTCATGATGTTCCAATATATAGCCCTGATGTTATGATGTGAAAAGTACAATTTTTGTTATTACTGACATGCTTCCCCAGGTACTACAGAAAATTTTAACTCACTTACCAACATCGGAAAATTTAAAATGTTCAGAACTTCAACATCATGGTATTCGTGGTAGGTGTGCTCATGGAATGACAACACCATTCAGCGTCTTCACATCTGGATTGGATGAACTGGCGTCAGCAATACTTGTAAGTTTTAACCAATCAGCACACGGAGGGAGTACATAGTAACCAATCAGGTGACAGAGTGAGTGCAAGTAGTAACCAATCAGGTGACAGAGGGAGTTTGTGTAGTAACCAATCAATTGAAGGAGAAAGTGCGAGTAGTAACACTAGCAACCAAAGCTCTTCCACAGATGTATGCTTTAAGGTAATTGAAAATATTTTACATATTATTACATGATTATTGATTTTTATTTATTGAATTATGATGCTAATTGCTTACTATGACAGAAAGAGTTGTAGCCAAGGAGAAGGAAAAGAAGAGGTAGAAAAAGAAGAGAAATGGTGGGATGACCCGTGGCCTATTGAAGAATTTTGAATTGGGGGGGGGTAGGGGTGGTGTGTATTTTATTATATATGAAGGGGACTACCACAGACCCATCATGGTGGGGGGTCTGGCTATGAAATCTTATTTTGCTGGTATGCCTTGTTAACTGGAAGTTTCAATGTAATTTTCTTTGGCGAAATGGAGAGCACCTTCTTTTCTCAATTCGTACTACTTACAGTCAATCACTATCACTTACAGTTTTCACCTTGAAGCAAATACATATTTTTCAAGAAATATCAAATATATTAATATTTTCTACAAAAAAAAGTTTCAAATTTAATAAAACATTTACATAAGCTTTAAAAGTATGGTGTATTTTAACTTGAATTTGCTATAAATTGGATAAAACTCAATAATTCTAATTTTAACAGAGGTTAATTGAGGAATGATTGAGGATTTTTAGGGTTAATGATGGCTAACTATTCGAAAATTCAATTCAAAGTCAAAGTAGTTTTCAGTTTTATTTTCCGCCTCAGCTTCATAGTTGAAGCAGTCAATCTTTAGACAAAATTTTAATCAACACATAACTAATTGCAACAGAAATTAAAGTAGTTTTCAGTTTTATTTTCCGCCTCAGCTTCATAGTTGAAGCAGTCAATCTTTAGACAAAATTGTAATCAACACATAACTAATTGCAACAGAAATTAAAGTAATTTTCAGTTTTATTTTTAAGCCTCAGCTTCATAGTTGAAGCAGTCAATCTTTAGACAAAATTGTAATCAACACGTAACTAATTGCAACAGAAATTAAAGTAGTTTTCAGTTTTATTTTCCGCCTCAGCTTCATAGTTGAAGCAGTCAATCTTTAGACAAAATTATAATCAACACATAACTAATTGCAACAGAAATTTTTTTCAGAATCTGTTCTTGAAATGTACACATATACATACTAAAAGTCTGAAAAAATCCAATGGGTTAAAATCAAATGGTTTATCGCAAAACTGCTGTGTTGAAGCGTATAAAAGCCTGGTGTTGCCAAGTACTTGCTAATTCAAAAAATTGTTAATAATAAGGTAGATCGGCGTGGAACACATTGGTTTGTTGAGTCAAATGAATCTGTTGCCAGGTGATCTTCTAAATAATACCTCCATGGTTGAAGCAAGAGTTGTTAGTAACAGAGGGGGTAGAAAAGAGTTGCTAATAACAGAGAGAGTGGAAAAGAGTTGTTTATTATAGAGGTGGTGGAAAACTGTTGCTAATAACAGAGGGGGTGGAATAGAGTTGTTCATAACAGAGGGGGTTGAAAAGAGTTGTTGACGGAGTGAAAAAGCATTGCTAATAACAGAGGGGTGGAAAAGAGTTGTTCATAACAGAGGGGAGTGGAAAAGAGTTGTTGACGGAGTGGAAAAGCATTGCTAATAACAGAGGGGTGGAAAAGAGTTGTTCATAACAGAGGGGAGTGGAAAAGAGTTGATAATAACAGAGGTGGGGTGGGGGGAGGTGGAAAAGACTTTTTATTGCGTGATTGATTGAATGATTGAAATAATTTTAATTTGTTTTTGTACAGGTGAGCGAGAGCTTAGCTTCTAAATCAGGAAGCAATTCTGAAGACACTTACTGAAAAGATGAAGTAAAAACCAAAGGTATGAATGAATTATTAATTAATTAATAATTAATTAAATATTTTACAATGATTAGAAAACAATTTGTTATGAAAGAGACACATTAGATATTGTTATATCAATTTATTATTGGGGAAAAGGTATCCCAAATACATTGTTGCGTGGCTAAATTAGGTGCAACCTTTAGTTTTTATTTTAGCGAGAGATTTAATTTTAATTATAATTTTGTGTTTTTTCAGACGCCTTTGATATTGGTGCAGTGTGCGCTCAAAAGAAACGAAAGCATTCTGACCCCACTACTGGTATGTCTACTTTCAGTGTTCTTATAAATGCTTTTATACATAATGATTATACCATAATAACTGAGAAGTCGCACGACATTATAGAATCCGTCCCAGTGAACAGATTGTTCATAAGGTATTTGATCTGATGACTGGTGTGATAATGTGAAGCACTTTAATACGTTCGCTGCCAGAGACTTGCATTCACGTCCACACCTCTCCAACATTCCACTATTGTATTGCACGTAAACTCTCTGGCAGTGGTCGTAAGAACCCAGAATTAGTGATTTCAATACAGTTGAATGAAATGTTTTTCATATGGTGGCACCCTTGATAACATGGTGTATGGGATGAAAGTAGGAGAAAAGTCTTGGCAGTTAATGTGTTAAAACCCTTGGAATGAAAACATTCTTTTTTTTCATTTGTAGGTACAGAGTTGAAACCATGTGAACCAAGGTTGATTGCACCGCACCTTCTAACTCGAAGCGACTACGAATGTAGCCTTTGTTTTCGGCTGCTTCACAAACCTGTAACAACACCATGTGGTCATGCCTTCTGTACAGGTTGTCTCAATAGGTGTTTGGATCATAATCCTCGGTGTCCGCTATGCAAGCACTCCTTAACAGAGGTAATTCTAATCGCACCTCGCATAAAAGCAATAAGTAATTGCTCACTGTATCTTAAGATACAGAGTGGGGGTAGTGGGGGACTGGAAATCACATGTCTCCTCAACTCCATTGTAATTTTACATGTGTTGGTAGAATCATTATGTTCTTAAGAATTTATTTTTAAAATGCTATGCCCAACATTTAATTACAAAGACACTATTACAGTATATCAAGTTGCATACTTATTTTAAAAATTCAATACAAATCAAAGAAATTAAAATTTTCATTTGTTATTAGGTTTATTTATTAAAGTTAATACCAGGTTAATTTATTAGAGGAGCGAAATTATACTACATGAATCAAACCAAAGACAATATTTTTATTTCTTTTACAGTATTTAGCAAGCAAGAAATTTTCAGTCAATGTTCTGATACAAAAGATAATAAAACAGTACTTTGAGAAAGAGTTTCATGAACGAGAGGAGATCCATGCGGAAGAAATGGAAGAATTACGGGGGTAAGAATCTTGATGTTTGATTAAAAACAACCTACAGTTTTGTTCATTTCTGCTAGAATATATATTTTTGAATTGATGGTTTATTCAGTCTTCTTCATATTTCAACAAATAATAATGTGATTTAGTTCTTTTAATGTATGTGATTTTCATTGAAAAAAAGAATGATACAAAACAATTTTAGCATAACTTATTTTACATATTGATTTTTCTCTTATACAGGGCATCTAAAGGCCATGGAGAGTCCGTGATCCCACTATTCATTTGTACGATTGCATTTCCCACAATCCCCTGCCCATTGCACATCTTTGAGCCTCGATATAGGTTGATGATTCGTCAGTGTATTGAGTCTGGGTCTAGGCAATTTGGAATGTGTGTTCCATCAGAACAAAATGAGAGAGTACTGAGTTTTTATCTTTGACAATGAAAAATTACACAGGAGATTTTTTACAATACAACACTGGTAACTAGATACTGAAGAAACACCAGCCAGGTGACTTCGCTAGAATTGAAGAAGCCCCAGGCAGGTGCCTTCGGTAGAACCCAAAGAACCCTCAGCCAAGTGCCTTTACTAGAACTGAAGAAGCCCCAGCCAGGTGCCTTCGGTAGATCCCAAAGAATCCTCAACCAAGTGCTTTCACTAGAACTGAAGAAGCTCCAGCCAGGTGCCTTCGGTAGAACCCAAAGAATCCTCAGCCAAGTGCCTTCACTAGAACTGAAGAACCCCCAGCCAGGTGCCTTCGCAAAACCTGAAGAACCCCAGCGAGTTTCCTTAGCTATAACCAAAAAATCCTCAGACAAGTGCCTTCACTAGAACCCCCAGCCAGATGCCTTTGCTAAATTCTGAAGAACCCCCAGTCAGGTGCCTTCGATAGAACCTGATGAAGCCCCAATCAGGTTTCCTTCGCTAGAACCAGAAGGCACCCTAGCCAGGTGTCTCTATCCTTTATTTTGCACTACTGTGCATGCCCCAAGTTCTGGATTGGTTTGTTGGCTGCTAAACACTAGAAATTGTAAATACAAGATGTATTACTAAATTGCCATCCAATATGTGATGTTATGCCATGATAGAGCAATTTTAAATATGAAAAAAATATATATATTAGCAATAAGTAAACATGGCTGTAAGTTGAAAAAAAAACTACCTTATTTGATAAGGATAATGTGATAAAAAATAGATATTAAATATTTAAAACTAAATTTAATTTTCCATTTCTCTTAGATTTTCTGATTATGGTTGCATGCTAAAAATTGAAGAAGTGCAAACATTGCCAGATGGAAGGTCAATCATTACAATTGTAGGGGGGAGGCGATTCAAAGTGTTGAGTCGGGGAATGCGTGAAGGGTACAACACAGCCAATGTGAGGTTTATTGAAGATGACACTGTACAAGGTATGTAGGTTTACATTCAAATAGTCTTCTCATGACTAAATAATGGAATTCTTTAATCCTCAATTTAAAGAAACTTCGTCATTGCACCATTTATCGTATTTGAAGTGTTGATGATGGTTCATTTTTGGATGAATACATTTTACAGTGACCTGTGACATTCATAATATATAATAATAACGTTATTTGAAAACTACACTATCAAATCAGTGGCACACATCATGTCACAATAAAACTATAAAACCACAGACAAAAAATGATGCATGTATACAGAAATAAGAGACAGCTTAACAGACAATTCAATAAAATGTACAAAGAAATTTAAAATCAATTAATTTTAAACTAAGCATTTAACACC
>NW_022745830.1:43405-44616 GCF_011630105.1 Anneissia japonica
GACAACTATTGTCCAATCAGAAAAGAGTATTTGTTCGTTGCATGCGCCGAGTTTTGTGTTCATATTATAAAACAAATATTATTTTGTGAAAGAATATCCTCAAAATCCATGAGCAAAAGGCCGCAGGACGAGTAAATGAAGATTAAATTGAACGGCAAACACACATAGTAGGTTATTTGAAGGGTATAGACTTTGATTATGACTTATATTTCCAATCATTAGTATGGCATAGAAGTAAGCCTAGGCCTTCTCTACTACTAGGCCTATGTACTAGTAGGAGCAAGCGTAGACTTCACCTAGGCGTAGGCCTAGGCGGCTAGGACTTGGGTGCCCTAGCTAGAAAGGATTGGTTTACTGTTATAGGCCTAAGTCTATGTAGTATGTATTATTGCTGTCTCTTATACACATCTAGATGTGTATATTTTAACTATAGACGAGTGGTGAATAGTGGGGGTCGTGTCCTCCTCTCGACCACCGATCAATGCCCATGGGCCCAAGTATCTGCTAGGCATCAGTCTTGATTTTGTTTTGATTGTGCATATGGTTCACGTTTGATGAGAGAGTAATACATTTTAAACAAGCAAAAATAAAATAGGCCTATCATTCTCGAAACTCGACAGATAAATTATACCGATTCTGTTTACTTTAGATCCTCAAGTAGCACAGTCAATCAATAAGGAATTATTCGTTTAGTTAAAGTCTGTAAATCCACAGACACCCCATTGTTCCAATCTGTGCATCCAGTAAGTGTCATTTGAATTGTTTATTTTAATTTTAACATAAAACAAACCCTAATTTACTAAACCTTGAAGCGACTGACTTGGTTATTTTTTTAAATATGTACAAATATAAACAGCTCCATGTAAATCACTACTCGAATAATTACATTTAGTAAAGGACTCTTTGAATTTTTTATAACGTAAGTAAATAATCATAAAATACTGAAACCCCAGTTTAAAACCAACAATGATCGAACTTAGCTATACTGCAGTTATAGAGGGCAGCAGACAGGTTTTATGAATGCCCAGTGGGCTTAATCAAAGAGTATAAATAGAACAAGAGAGCAAAGTCCCTTTCGTAAAAACGTCATGCCTGTGTAGGACGCCAACTAACGGTTGTATATTCTTTTTATTACCCAGTGCAGCGCTGCGCAGCGCGGTAGAAGTACGCCCGCTATAAACTCAGTAAGCAGAAAACAAAAGTACAGTATC
>NW_022745830.1:44660-48843 GCF_011630105.1 Anneissia japonica
GGTGCAGTACTGGGTAATAAAACATATACAAGCGTTAGTTGGCGTCCTACACTATCTGCGTAGAGCGTATCGTTTTTTTACGCTCCCAATGAGCGTTGTTGGCTCTCTTGTTCTATTTATACTCTTTGGCTTAATCGCGTGATGAAGCCGATGTCGAATATTGAAGCCCCCCCTCTTTAGTTTGGAAAATTAGCCTAAAAAAGAAGCCCATCCCATGGGCTTCTTTTCAAGATAGCACAGGCTTCTTTACGAGATCGTACAGTATATACACTGTACATGAATTTCAAAAAACAAAATAAATTAAAAAGAAGCTTGGTTTATACAGTAGTTAAATACACTCCATGATACAGATTGATTTCTTTTATAATATGATAATAGGATTGATTTCTTTTATAATATGATAATAGATTGCATTGTATGCCCATCTTTAAAAAAAATAAATAATAAAAAAGTAAAGGAAAGAAAGAAAGAAGACGCCCAGGGCTTCAAATTGAGGTTTCACGGTATTTGACACTAGTTTTTGAATGATACCATTTTATTCCTGGCTCGTGGCGAGTACCTTTCTGTTATCCTCTGTATCCGCCACATGCTCTTTGAAGAAGTAAAGTTAAAAGGCTTGTAAGAAGTAGGCCTATAGTCCCATTTTATCAGGGTGATTATTATAACATAAATGTTCGTAAATGGCTAAGAAAAAATTGTTTTGACCACGTTTTGGCAAAATTCAAAAGATGGGTAGGCCTGCAAAATAGGCTAGCCTTGGCCCCCTAGCATATGGCATGGCCAAGGCTATTCCAGCTTTATTTGCTCGTAATAAAAATAATAATAAAGTAAAATATCGACCCTGAATTTTGTAAAATTTGAGTCGGTGGGGCGTGGCCAACACAATAATTTTCTTTTTTGGCCTAATTAGATTTATTATGCCTCATTTACAAAAGTATACGGATATTTGTGGGTCATATGTTGCAATGCTATTATCTCAATTAGGCCTACTATTAAACAGTCATGTATTTATTTCAATCGACCGGCTTGATTTAAAACAAGGAAAATTAAAATATTTTTTAATTACTGTTATGAATCTAATTTCCTAAATATTGAATAAAATAAATAATGAATAATGATAACGTACTAACCAAAATGACTAATCAAATTTGGGAGATAGGCCTATTTAATTACTGCTTTACTAATAAAGTAAATTTCTACTCTGTTGTATTCTGCAATATACTTCTGGTCTTAGCTCGTTAAAAAGTTGATAAATATGTGGAAAATTGACCAATAGTCTCATCAATCAATCTAGTTACGACTCATCAGACCTTTTGATTATATTTTTTTGGACCACGATAATCATCTAATACTCTAATACACATAACTTGATAGCAACAGCAAATAAAAAATAATAGATAAAAAGATAAAACACAACAGATATTTTTTCCTATAGCCGCTCTGTGTAGACAACTATTGTCCAATCAGGAAAGAGTATTTGTTCGTTGCATGCGCCGAGTTTTGTGTTCATATTATAAAACAAATATTATTTTGTGAAAGAATATCCTCAAAATCCATGAGCAAAAGGCCGCAGGACGTGTAAATGAAGATTAAATTGAACGGCAAACACACACAGTAGGTTATTTGAAGGGTATAGACTTTGATTATGACTTATATTTCCAATCATTAGTATGGCCTAGAAGTAGGCATAGTAGGCCTTCTGTACGGTACTAAATAGGCCTAGGTAGTAGGAGCAAGCGTAGACTGCACCTAGGCGTAGGCCTAGGCGGCTAGGACTTGGGTGCCCTACCTAGAAAGGATTGGTTTACTGTTATAGGCCTAAGTCTATGTAGTATGTATTATCGTGCTTAAAATCAGTGAAATTATTTTTGTGCGGTTGCCGTTTCGAAATCCTAAATCCATGATTGTGGAAATGTGAATTCATTAGTTACGGTTTTATTAATTATTATATAATATAGTACTACAGCTTTGGCTTGGTCTGAAATCCAGTTCCTGTCCATTGTTGATTATTTTTTATCTTCATTTTAAAGTGTTCTATTTAATTTTGTGGTTAACACAATTTTATATTTATCTTTGAAAGTTAAGCTGCGACCTACAAGCTTTTCTAGCTTAACCACAGCTCCACTATTATTGCCTGGGAGTTGGATCTTCGCCTGTATCCTGGTAGGTCTGTGGTCTGATATATGATACTCACCTTGCAGTTTTGAATCCCGCCAGAGACACTTTTTTTCATATAACTGAAATAAAGGAACTTTTCATTGATGGGCTATGATTGATACGATTATATATATATTTATTTATTTATTTGCTTTTTTTTGGGGTTTTTTTTTTTGTTTTTTGTTTTTTGTTTTTTTTTTGTTTTTTGTTTTTTTGTTTTTTTGTGGGGGGAGGGTTTGTTTTTTGTTTTTTTTGTTTTTGTTTTTTGTTGTTGTTTTGTTGTTGTTTTTTTTAAAGCTATCCATTTACAGTAACATCATAACAGAAATCGACTCGGAAATGGTTCATTCGTGACCTGGTAAGTCATTATGAATATATTTTGATAACAATAACTTATTTCATTGTGACGTAGATCCGTTTATTACTGCTGTATGAATCTAACAGTCGAACGAGCCAATCATCGTTTAACAAGTTCCTCAACACAACGCTAAGCATAATCCGACACTACAGTACATTTCCGAAGGCCATTTTATTTCCAAAAGGTGGGTACATTTTATTAAGCAGTTATTTGCTGAGGACTATAATTATATATTGACACTTTCATTGAGAAGGTTTTTGAAATACACTCCCAAAAAGATTGTAGACAGAACACATTTACTATCCATGTACTATCTAAACATCGTTGGCCGCACCCACCTTCCGTTACCTTTTTGGCTACCAGAAAAGGGATCATAAGTAACGGCTCCTATACGTGAATAGCAATGGGATATATCCAGCTTTAGATTTAGAGTGGTTGGGGGATGTCCTTGTAGAGGGTGGGAAGTGTATTTGTCCGTTGATGCCTGCCGATTTTAGCTTCCGATCCCCTTCCGAGAGATCTGGACTTATAAAATAATTGCACTGTATTTTTATTCGCCGGCGCGTTTTGCCTGGATAGAGTGTTATTACCAATATGCCTACTACTTAAAGACCGCTTAGAATAAACCTGTATAGCTGGCATAGGCAAATGATCTGGTAGAATTTAACAATATAATTTNNNTCTCTTATACACATCTAGATGTGTATAAGAGACAGTATATATATATATATATATATCCGTGAGCTCGCCCCAAATGGCCGTCATCAAGTATGGGTATGTACCTTGTACCGTACCTTGTAGTTTTTTTCTGGAAAGTCCCCTCTAGGAAGCTGACGAGCTAACGAGAGTGGTTTAGACAAAGGTTTCCATTACATCTAGAATGCAATCATCTATTTTTTTTTTCATCTATCACTTTTATTATATTTATGATTGTGGTTATTATACCTATTATTTTTCAAAATTATCATTGTTTAATAGTTTTTTATTTTTTCACTATTAGGCCTATTACACTTATTTTTTTTTCACTCGCCATGTCGGATGATACAATATTTTCTAAATTTATTATATATTCAACCGAATGATTTATAGAGGTATACAGGAAGTAGAAGCGGAATAATTCAAAATCACGTGACGAGGACAGCCAATCATGCAGCTTGTGAATAGGCCTATTCGATATTTTGTTCTTACAATTTGTTCGAAAATTGTAAAGTTTGTGTATGCTAGGTTTTGACTTATTCGTTCTAATTAAATAAGGCTGTACTACTATTCACAGATATCTCACTAATCGACACGATCAATACGAACGTTACAAACCATCGACAACCATGAACGTTCTACCAAGAGCTCAGTGAGTACTGTATTATAGTAATTTTACAAATTCTACCCGACGATGAGTGAGTACTCTAGTGTAATAATTTGTATCAAATATACATTAAGTAAATGAGCGAATAGTATAATGTTAAAAGGAGTACAATTATGTACTGACAGACACATTAAAAGTTGTTACTGTAAAGAACATAATTATAATTATGTGATTATTAAAGTATAGTTATTTTGTTAGCGAAATATCTAATCATTAACATGTTATTAACTATTTTTTATAGTGATGAGGATAACAGTGATGTCAAGAATTAATATTCATGAGAAACCTGGTTTAGTCAATTACTG
>NW_022745831.1:0-1148 GCF_011630105.1 Anneissia japonica
ATTATGACTAAGATTTATGGGGATAGGCCTATTATTGTCGTTAACAGTGGTGGCGCCAGCGAATGGGGGGGGGGGGAGAGTCGGATCAAAAATTTTAAAATAAAATAATAATTTGTCTAGCCAAATAACGTTATTTTGATTGGGAATTTCCATCCTAATATTGTGGTCTAAAAGCACAATGTGGGCTATAATAAACCATTAAAAAATCTCCCTGTGAACCCTACAAGGATTTTTGTTTATTCCGTGACCCCTGCCGAAGCTCTAGGCGGCACTTTGGTTCGGACCGCTCCGTCGGACATGTCGAGCCCCTTGTCAGCAAATTTCTGGAGTTAGTGCTTTTAATGTAATCTCTAATAATGGTACAGTATTTTGTAATTGAGGACGACAATATTCAGGGAAAATGACAAAAAAAGGCCATATTCTATTTTACCAGTTCGTTTTTTATTAAAACTGCCAAGAATAGTTAACTTGTATTGTTTAAGTCTACTTTTGATGTTATTATTTCAATCTGCTGCATTTCAGTACGTTTGTAACAATAAATAAATGTATTGCAACATAGACCAATGAATGTTGAACTTCTCAAACAATATTAGGTTTTTGGCCTACAGAAAATTATTGATTACAAGAGTCACGGGGAGTAGGGACCAATTAGGCTTTACATTGGGATTCGAATTTTCTCTTCAATATGTTTATGAAAAACACGTAAAAGGGTTTGTTTAATTGCGGTCACAATTACGCAGATTCAATCGATCAATCCTCGATGTTTTCACAATTCTGATGTCCCAGTCATCAAAGATGAAAGAAAAAATAAATTACTGAATGAATGAATAATGTATATCACACGGTTACCTGACATCACTCAGCATTCTACTGGCCTTTATGACACGACCATAAAAGGGCTTTGGTTCAATCCCTAATATAAGGTCTGTAATATATTTCGTATGCAGTTTATTCAACCTAGCTTTTACTTACTCCGAACTCAGCAGAATATGGATTGACTAGCAGTTGCCTTGTATGTTATATATTATGTAACAGTGTTTCTTTCATTTACATTGTATTTACTTTTATGTTCAGTGTACACGGGGCATACTATGAAAAACGATTGAACGGGTTGCAAATATCATTACATAGGCCTATATTTTATTATA
>NW_022745832.1:0-548 GCF_011630105.1 Anneissia japonica
ACTTACGCAAGTAACATATGGTTCTGTGACAATAAGACTTCCATGCAGAAAATTGAAAATATTCAATACCAAATGGCTAGATTCTTATTAAAGCCACCCAGATATGTTGCAAAGGAAGCTCTCTATGGTGAACTAGGCTGGTAGACAATAGAATCCATACAGACGGAAAGAATATTAACATATTTTCACAGAATTCAAAATATGGAAGAGCATCGTTGGCCACGTTTACTCTTTAGAGCTCTTTGCACTAAAAAATAATGTAAGTTGGAAATGGCTGCAAAATATTGAAATCCTCTTGAATAAGTTAGAGTTAGAAAGGCGTTTTAATATTGATTGTAACACAAAATTGCTCAAATGCATTAAAGATAAAATTATAATACAAGATAATATAAAATGGTTTGATAATGCTCAAGCTAAACCATCATTAGAAAATTATTTAAGATATAAAAATAAACCAAAAATGGAAAAGTATTTATTAGAAAAGGACAGCTACCATGCATCAAACCTAAAATTTAAAGCCCGAACTAATTCATTGCCTCTTGAATAAG
>NW_022745833.1:0-683 GCF_011630105.1 Anneissia japonica
TATAATTAAAACGGAACAGTAGAGAAACTCCGATCAGAATGACAAAATAAACTAAGCTTCCACTGGAAGGAATCCCAATATCTGCAGACGGATCCGTTTCGGTCTTCCAGGCCTCATCAGTGCAGCTAGGGTACACACCCAAACGAAACGTTCGACCAGCTTAAGTAGGGCCCAAACTAGTCCCACGACCACTAATGATTACTGAGCCAAACCAAGGCAATATATATACAAAGCCCAGGTGTGAATGCAAATAGTGGAATACAAGCTATGTGGCTCGGTTCCAGTAGATACAGAGAATATTTTGTCATTCTTAACGCGTCCTACAAAATTCTTACGAGACAGCACTAGTCCGTGAATTTGTGAACAAGATCGGAGATCTAAAGATGCAATCTCTACCGTGGTGCATCAATGGCGGCGCTGGATCTCAATAGACATTCTTAAATATTATATGAGTTTGAAAGACAAATGGGAAAAAACCCATAAAACAGCAAACAGCCATATAATGCAAAACAATTTAAAATTAAAATTAAAACGGAACAGTAGAGAAAATCCGATCTATATATATATATAATATATACACACACATATATATATATACATAGGCCCTCTTATATATATATATACTTTCATATACTATATATATATACACACACATATATATATATATATACACATACATGAGC
>NW_022745834.1:0-1587 GCF_011630105.1 Anneissia japonica
TTGTTATTCAGTACTTCATCAGAAATAACTTCCAATGGGAAACCGGTTGAAACAATCATTTGTTCCTTAAATCAACTGCGGATTAATCTATTACAGTTTATGTAAAATTATGCATCTTGGCAAGAAAATGTTTTCCTACTTTTCGTCTGTAAGATAATAAAGCAATTCAAATAGTGAATTTGTAATTATTATCTAAACACAGACAATATATTAAACATACAATAATGCATAAGTATAAAATAAAATAAAATATATGTATAAGTGATAAAATACACATTAAAAATGTACTGCAGTTATTGCACCAACTCTGGATCTAGAAAGACTTGCTTTAAAGCCTGTTATTCACTAGGCGAATTTATTCGCGCGAATCGAAAGCGTCGGCTTATGCGCATTCACATTTATATTCGAGTTTTTGCAAAGCGAAAAAATGCGCAACCAATTAGAGCTCAGGAAGCGAACCGAAGCTGTCGATTCGCGCGAATAAATTTGCCTAGTGCAAAACAGGCTGAATATTAGCATCAGCAGTATCAGAATATCTATTATGATCTCTAACAAGAAATTACAAGTGCTCAATCATTTTTTTAAAACTCAAAATGTTGAACTGACTTGTATGTAATATATGTTAATTAATGTTTTATTTTTCTAGCAATACAGAAGAAAATACAAACCATTACACAGTATTTGCATTGAATATTATCTTACATCACAAATCTTAATTTACAGTACACAAAATTACATTACAGAAACTTATCAAAATTCACCCCGATTCGCATTGGCAGGGGTACCCCATGGCAGCAAATTAGTTCCACTAGGTGGATTAAAATATTCAAAATGATAGTTGCGCATTCTAGAATTTAGTTCTGCAATCTCATTCCTTTCTCCCCTCTCCCAGGCCGAAAGTAACCTACTGTATGCTTAATTTTTAAATTTCTTCATCCAATGACACACTCACAGATATGTGGATTAATGTGGATAGTTTGATCTGACATCGTCATTATTCTGATGAATTAGAGCACTAGAGAGTTTTCGTTCTGTGCGACAATGCGATGCTAGAACGGAATCACTCATGCGTGACCGTCCTACCTGGCGTTCTACGTTCTCTGCAGATGTAGATTTGGCCATATTGCGTTTCTGAATTTTCTCGACGAGGTGACCTTAACGTTTTCGAATGCGCAGATGACTTTTAGTGACATAATTACGTTCTACGTCCTAATGTCGTCGTGCAATTGAAAGCGCCCTATTACTGCATGGGTAGCACCAGTAGGAGGCCAGGGAGAGCTTCCACCGCCCATCTCTTCAGGAAGATAAAATGCAACTTGTCAAGCATAAAAAAATAAATAATAACATTTTGGTCTTATATAGCGCTTTATGCCTAAAGCCTCTAAGCGTTTACATTATTACCCCGGTCATTGGTTAATTATACGTAATAACCATTTCTAACCCTTATATGAGAGGTGCTTATTAGATCATTTTATGGTATCTCCGTAACACTCAACATTATGTTTGTTATTGTACATGAACATTTTTGTAGTTCAACAAATTATTTTTTAAGTTCTAAATAAACATACAAATATTGATTAAGGCACA
>NW_022745835.1:0-517 GCF_011630105.1 Anneissia japonica
AAATTCAAGGTTAGCATTGATTTTTTAAGAATGAAGGTTATCCATCCAGGTTCTACATTAATAGTGTATTTTTTTTTTTGGAGAATTCTATTCTGTTAATGTTATCCTGTGAATTATTGAAAAAAAAAGAAATATTTTTTTTTTTCAATATTTACTACAACAAATTTTATTTTCTGCTACTATGAGAATTTCTGCGATGCTATCTGTTGTGTGGGAACAAAAGCTATATATTTTTACAATATTTATAAATATGTTTATGAAATTCTAATATCATATCTTGAGGTATTTATATTTTGTATTATATTTTAATGTATTTTGGATGTTGCAAGCAAACACTTTCTCCAATATTGGACAGTTTTGTGTAACTAAGAGTATTAATACAAATACAAATTATTACAAATTTTACAAAACATATTTGCATATAATTAGTTATTGGATATTCTGTGTAAAGTTGATATATTAATTCTCAACCAACAACAACAGTTCTTTTCAGAACGATCTATGTGGTGTACTGCAA
>NW_022745836.1:0-507 GCF_011630105.1 Anneissia japonica
AAACTGTCATAACTCCTTTGATCTATGCTGCCCGATGGCGTAACCACTGGGGGACAAGGAGAAAAATCTTCCCCCCCCCCTTTATAAATGCCCTTTCATCCCCTGAAAGTGCCTAAAAATCGCGCGCATTTCTTGTTAACATGGCCCAATTTCCTCTAAAAATTGCACATTTTAGTGAGTTTTGATCAATTCCAACGAAATTAGAATTAAAAACACCAGGGGACAAGGGGAAATATCCATATTTGGAAATCTTTCTCCACTCCTTGACAAATGCATCCTCAGAAAGCGCCTAAAATTCTCAAATTCTTTGCGCGCATTTCTTGTTACGGTAGGACAATTTCCTCTATAAATTGCACATTTTAGATAGTTGTCATCAATTCCGACGAAATTAGAATTAAAAACACAAAAATATTTTGCGTGCTTGGCGCGCATTTTTTAGGGCTTTTTTTAGTTTTATCCTTTTAAGTTATTTAAACACATAATAGTCCCAAACTCAAGAAAGACAAA
>NW_022745838.1:0-3161 GCF_011630105.1 Anneissia japonica
TTTCAAAGATGCTGTTCTTATTAGAGCTGCCTGATCCCTCCATCTTCTCACTTGCCGTACATGCATTGGATCCATGCCATTCTGCTCAAGCCACTCCATTGCTATTGTAAACGCTTCAAAAGCTTTCTCCAGCTTGATCTTTATGTCGTTACCATCACTTTCGTCATCTTCGTCACTATCATTCTCTTCATCTGATTGTGGTATGCCATGTTCATTCATGATTTCCTCATCTGTAAACCAGTGGTGGCCTGGGTCATCTGCATCCTCTGTTAACCATTCATCAACGGCAAAAATTTCCTCATCGACTCCAAGTTCTCCAAACGTTGTTTCCAAGATGTTTCTATCTTCCTTATCTTGTTCGTCTTCTGTTCCATCATTTTCTACCTCTTCATCATCTGTCTCTTCGTTCCCCAACAATTTCCGCCAGGATCGTTTGAGATTTTCTTCAGTGGCCTCCGCCCAAGCATCTGCACTCCAATAAACTGCATCTTTGATGGTCAGTTTCTTTATAACCTCTGGTATCGGAGTGTCCAACTGACATAGTACATGTCTAAGCAGGTTCTTCTTGTACCTCCTCTTAAGGGGTTCAAGGACCCCTTGGTCCATAGGCTGGATAAGTGAAGTGGTGTTGGGTGGCATGTACATGACTCATATTTGTCCGTCTTCCGCTGAGGGATGAGCAGGGGTGTTATCCAGTAGAAGAATGATTGTTGGAGGGATGTCATTTTCCCGGCAAAAGTTGCGGACATGTGGAATGAACTTACGCAAAAAACCACTGCTTGAAGATCTCGGCATCCATCCAGGCATTCTTTTGACTAAAATAGTGCACTGGGAGGTGACCGATTTGGTCATTTTTAAAACGTCTTGGCTTTGCTGCCTTGTGTACAAACGTTGATGGAATCTCGCAGGTCCCACTGGCTTTCACGCATCCCATTAAAGTCACACGATCTTTGGCAGTTTTGAAGTTTTTGGCCGTCTTCTCGTAATGTAAAACTAGAGTGCGACTAGGCATTAATGGGTACCCCCTTTCTTTGTTGTCGGATCAACGATGTGTAACATGCTTGGTCAAGCCTTTCAAATGACGCTTTAGACAAGTATAATTTCTTCATAAATAACGTCGGAGAATCACTCTTAGAAACGGTTGCCTCGATTTCCTCTCGTTAGCCCATACTGTGGACACGATAGATTTCAACCCTAAGTATGGAGTAGGACACGAGAGATTTCGACCCTAAGTATGGAGTACTAACAGCATGCTTATATAGGTATATATATATATATATATATATACATTCAACACTTACTGTGACACAAATTTTCGGTCCGTCTGAACCCTCTTCAGTCGTAGTCCGATCGTCGTGACGCTCTTCAGTCCGATCGTCACGACAAACGGACTACGTCTAAAGAGGGTTCAGACGGACCGAAAATTTGAGTCATATACAGTAAGTGTTGAATGTATTATATACCTATATGCTTATATATGTTTTTATACTGCTGTGTGACGGGCCCATAGCGATATAATAAGAATACTAGAGCGCTAACTGCAATGTATTCGATGTTCGAAATACGCAGAACTGTGTATGTGTACCATCCAAGATGGCTGCCATAGATTAAGCCAATAAAATTTCGCTAAGCACCATCGTTCGCAATTGCGCCCTCAATTTACTCAGAAAGTTCAGTACAGCTAGTTACCCGTATGTCTGAAATGCGAGCGTTGCGGTGTAATGTACACGATTTTTAATTTTCATTCCTTGGTATTTTATTTTTGAATAAGATGCTCCACTTGGCCTCGTTTTGGCTACAATAGTTATTATATTATATAATAGTTAATTATTTGTTATTACCATTACTCATTATCATTAATGAAATAATAGTCAGTCAGAGGGCTTATTAATATGTAATAATATGTAATAATATGTATACTAAGCCTGAAGCTGGCGTTTTACTACGACGGCCATCATGGATGGTACACATACATAACTCTGCATTGCTGCGCCATCTTGTCAGCACTCTAGTTGTTTATTAGCTCTATGGGCAGGCCGCACAACAAGGCACTAACTCACTATCAAGGTGAAAGGGAAGGCGTTCAAAATTTTCATCGACCTTTTCGTTATGTCGAACGATCTTAGGAAATGGCTGGGTTTGAAGGAAAAAACAAGTTCAGGAGGGAAAACAGTGGTAAAAGGTAAAAATGAAGCAAGCAACAGATAATATACGGACAAGTAAAAACATTTGCGGACAACCAAAGTTTTCATCTAGGTTGTCCGCCGGACAACTTTAAGTTTTTCCTTATTTCGAACACTGACCCCCACTATGAATTACTATTCATTCAAAGGTTAGATTAGTGCATGAAAAAGTTTCTGAGGGCCTGTTATAAATGTAGTGTTTTATAAATAAGGCCTACTTTGCCTACATTTCTCTGCCATTGCCTTGATGAGACTATCTGTTTGTAGAGTCAGTAACAAATGCTACACCTCTCTGCTAACCATGATTTATTAATAAATGTACAGTATAATACAGGTACGGTACCTATTTACGTGTATATCATACAGTGCACCCTCCATTTCGAGACCCACCAATTCAAGACCACTTTTTAAAAGAACAATACAGTAGCAATCTTTAATCACTAAGCTAACTCTCTATGTAGACTGAGAACCCAGAGACCACTCCAGATTTTCAATTCCCAATGGTGGTCTGGATTTGCTGGATTTGGAGGACAAAACTGTTTTGTTTCAAGTATTCATTTAATTTTTACTTTAATAGTTTAGGAGTGATTATCATTCCTATAAATTTACCTGATGCAACAACCAACATCAAACTTTATTAGTTATTTAATATTCTATACCTGCAGTGCATATTATGAATGAAACATTAAGTGAAAACCCCAAATCATGCATCTTGTAGCATTTTATAATGTTTACCAACAACTACAAGGCGAGTAAAGATTTACGGGATATCACAAAGGAACCTTTTAAAATCTAAGAAACTTCAAACATGCAAAGTGCATGTAAACAACTTTGTTATCAAAGATAAATTTAGCTAAGTACTGTAGTATAGCTCAGTAGACCACATAGACTTGCCACAAGTCTCTTATTTTTTATTATTTTTCTCATTCTGGACAGCGCCACCAACGAGAAAGTTAATTTATAGACGGAATAAGCGAC
>NW_022745839.1:0-733 GCF_011630105.1 Anneissia japonica
AATACAGTATGTATATCTTATATCTTTGGAGATTTCAAGGCAGTGGAGGGCATAATTAAAATTTTAAAAAAACTAATTTTTTTTACTGCAATTTCCTTCTTTTTTTTTGTGGTGGTGGGTGCGCTAATTGCTCAAAAATAAAATTTTATTTTTATTTTAAAAATACCAATATATGCAGTAGGCGGGTTCGATAAACAAGGTATAAAAAAGTCTCGCCCGAACATTTGGTTTTTAGAATCTATTAACTTACCGATTTTGACAATCTTGAGCTTTTGAAACTTCTTAGTACTTTTTGATCCAGTTCAGATGAAGTCAGGAAACAAAGTTTTTCAGGATAGATTTAAATGTTGTTAAACAAGTTTCAAGGCTTGAAAATACTGTAAAATATAATATAAATGTTTAAAGTGAATTATCATGTAAATAAAACAAACGATTATATAATAGCACCAAATTCCATCACATGAAGAAGTTGATGTATTTTGAAATTTTCGTTCTGTGATAAGTTTAAATGAGGTGTTTGTGCAAGTTTAAATAATGTAGTCTGTTAAGGTGACTCTCAGGCTGCACATCACAAATTCAGCACACTACTGTACAGGTACACATACAGTTATTCAAGCTGTGTTAATTACTTAGTTAAATATATTAATGAACGTAGGTTTATCCAATCCAATTAAAAACAAAAAAATAACAAACATTATGCTTTAACTAAAAAAGTCATTAGCATAAGACAACA
>NW_022745840.1:0-1525 GCF_011630105.1 Anneissia japonica
TGCAGCCAGTAGCTTAGGGTAAGTGCATTTTCAAGCATGCTAAGGCAAATGAGACGAAAACATCTCCAAAGGAAATTATAGATGAAATAATAGTAAGTTAGTTCGGTACAGTAGACACATGGCTGCGTAGATAGAAGAGCTTTAAGGCTATCAGTCAGCAGTGTAGACAGAAAGGCTGATTGTAATAACATACATTAATAATGGGTTATTATAAATATGAGGCTTACTGTCGCTAGATGTCAAACTGAGTAATTAGCATAAGAATGTGTCAGTATTGTATACTTTAGTACAGAGAAGCTGTAATACTTTTACTCATAACTTTGGCAATAGTAAGACGATTCCAGTAAATTACACATCATTTTAAAGCTTACAATGTGGAGAATGAGACAATATTTTCAATTTTCAATTTTTAGTCACTGATAGTGGTTTTGGGATGGCAAGCCTTATATATTCATATTCTTGATTGGACCCAGTTAACATACATTGATTTGGATAAGATTCCTTATTTTTTTTATGTTTTTTTTTTATTTTTGCTGATTTTCCTCATTCTTCAACAGGCTAGATTTTCCAATCAACCCTAAACTCTACTACAAGTACCCTCAACCTACAGTTAGCATCTTGGCAAATATTGTCAATGCACTGGTGTCTGTGCCTAAATTCTACACACAAGTAATTCACCTGATGAATAAGATGAACTTACCTGCGCCTTTTGGAGCAGTCACGCAAACCCCTCCCATTCCTGTGGATCAACCAATGCAACTCCCACCTGAGCCGACAGAAATGGAAATAGCCAGCTCAACTGAGGAGTCGGAGTTAGAGAGTGATAATGAAGATAAACAAAAGAAGTGAGACAATCTATTTTTTTTACATTTAGAATCCATTATTTGAACACACATTTATAACCAATTCTGAAATTATATTTATGATATAGAAGTGTTTGAAGTTGTATATTGCTGGTTAAGATACCTGCCTTACAATCCTGTTGTTTAGGTTGAAACTAAACAAACCACTCCCTCACACTCACAGGGGTCCCAAATTCCCTGTGAGTGGAGCCTCCTGGAAATTAGGATGGTTTTTCACAACCCCTGCAAGTAAGCAAAAATCTGCATGATGTTTGCATGTTTTACTACTGTATTATTGTCGTTTTGAAGTCAGCAGGCTCTGGGCAACACCATGTACAGTAATAGCAAAATACAATTGGATGTATTAAGAAAGCTTATTAAACCAGTTCTCCTAGGAGGGGCTTCTCCCAACATGAGACTACTGCCTCCCTCTAAGCAAAATACAGCATCTTAATTTTGGTAAGGTATAACTTACTTGCTAATGTGTGTTTTTTTTATAGGGAGAAACTAAAACCATCAGTTAAAAGACTATCTAAGACCAGGCTGCCTAAAGCTAAGAAAATGAAGCTGCAAGCACCCTCTGCTGGCATTTTGAAGTCCTTAACTGGTTCCAGTGCTGCTGTAGCCAAGCCTAAAGATGTCTTTGATCAACAGCTGCAAACTGGCATTAAGAAACTTGAGAT
>NW_022745841.1:0-814 GCF_011630105.1 Anneissia japonica
GCAAACGTCAAATCAATACAATTCCACCCCTATTAAGGGGACAATTTTTTTTATTGTAACAAAACAACTAGTGTATTCACAAAACAAGAAAAAAAATCATTCAAATAAACTTAACATCAAACCAGAATATTTTCCATCCTTAGAATGGGCATTGGATGCCTAGTGCATGTGTTACTTTGCGTACTGTCTCTTATACACATCTAGATGTGTATAAGAGACAGACTTTACTTCCTTGGCAATCAAATCAATACCAGAAACCTTTACCAGAACTGAACCTCCCAACAGCTTAATTAATAGTATTCTATTTTGTGCATCCAATAGAAAGCTCAATACAAAAAAAAAAAAAGAACCGAAACCGAAGGGCGCCCTGTACGTCTGGACCAAGTATAGAAAACTTGCATTATAAAAGAAGAAGGGTGCCGCGTACGTCTGGACCAATTTCCGCCTCATATTTGAATATACATTTTTGCTATGCGCTATGTACGGAAGCACCTAAGTGCCATTCGACTTGACGACTTGTCAAGATAATTTATGTTGTCAAGTCGACATAATATACATATCATGTCGACATGGTTAGATAGATTATCTTGACAAGTCGTCATAGTAAAAATTTTATGTTGTCATGGCGAGATAGATTATAATGACAAGTCGACATAATACATATTATATGTTGTCATGGCGAGATAGATTATCTTGACAAGTCGACATAATATAAGTTGTATGTTGTCATGTCAAGATAGGTTATCTTTACAAGTCGACATAATAAAAATTGTATGTTGTCATGGCGAGATAGATTATCTTGACAAGTCGACAT
>NW_022745842.1:0-508 GCF_011630105.1 Anneissia japonica
CACTACTTCTGGCGTTTTTTACACTGTCTACACTTACTATCTCATGGGTTTCTTACACTTAATTTTAGTAGCCTCCCCGAAGGTTGAGGCTATTGTTTTTACCCAGGTTCTTCATGTCGTCACTGTTGTTGGTTATTTGTTTATTTCCATTAAATAAAGTTCTGGTAAGTTTGGTAACTTGGCACAATATAAGATGGTAATAAGAAGACAGAGTCTATTAAGTGGTGTAGCTAGGGGGGTCAAGGGGGGCACGTGCCCCGGGTGCCAGGCTTGGGGGATGCAGAAATGGGAGAATGAGAGTAAAAAATATAACCACTTTTTAGAAAAGCATGACGAAATTGATGTATGTCGTCAGGCATGAATATTTTCCAGTTAATAATAAAAATCTGAATGTACAGTAGTTGTTTTTATTGGCAAATTTATAGATTGTGATTTCTTTTCAGTCCATTTCGACCGTTTTCTCTTTTTTCTTATCCTATTCTGTATTCTGACTACATGACTAAAACTC
>NW_022745843.1:0-1715 GCF_011630105.1 Anneissia japonica
TATGTATAAATATTTTTCTACTATGTTTAGTTTATAGAGGTTCAATTAAAATTTACTCTTCTTCTTCTCGAGTCACTATGTAGCTAGTGTGTACGATCTTGCTGGTAGGATACCTGACGTGGGCCACAACTTAAACACTCCTTCTGTTGCCTGAAAGGGGGCTGAAATGGACCAGTACACTGGGATAACCCCCTCCTCTTCTCGAAGGATGCACAGGATTCTTTAAAGTGCATACAAGCCAGCATCCTGGATAAACCTGGTCTAAAAAATAAGATTTTTGTTTTTCCTATAATGATGTAACAACCCCAAAATAGCTTTTTATTGGCCACTTTTATCAGTGCTTACATAGGCCTGGCCAACAACAAAAAATGTTCCTTCCGTTTATATTTATGATGCTACAAACCTCAAAATAGTTTCCTTTTACTGACCACTTTTACCAGATCCCGGATAGATCTGGCCTACAACAAACACACATTCACAGTTCACATTCAATTATTTAGAATTTCTAAATGTATGGGAGATACATCACAGTCATGCAAACGATCATCACAAGTTGGTGTGAAAACTGCGAAGGAGATAAAAATCTCTACTGATGCTTTGTAACTACCGACAGTAAGTAACACTTCCTTTAAAAAGCGGAAATTTCTAACAACTAAGTACAAAACTGCAATAATGTGCAGACAAACAAAAATCCTTTGTATTAAAAAGGTCTCAAAACTATTATTAGAGGCCAACAAAAAAAAAATGTTCCTTCCTTTTATATTTATGATGATACAAACCCCAAAATAGATTCCTTTTACTGACCACTTTTACCAGATCCCGGATAGATCTGGCCTACAACAAACACACATTCACAGTTCACATTCAATTATTTAGAATTTCCAAATGTATGGGAGATACGTCACAGTCATGCAAACGATCATCACAAGTTGGTGTGAAAACTGCGAAGGAGATAAAAATCTCTACCGATGCTTTGTAACTACCGACAGTAAGTAACACTTCCTTTAAAAAGCGGAAAGTTCTAACAACTAAGTACAAAACTGCAATAATGGGCAGACAAACAAAAATCTTTTGTATTAAAAAGGTCTGAAAACTATTATTAGAGGCCAACAAAAAAAAAATGTTCCTTCCTTTTATATTTATGATGATACAAACCCCAAAATAGATTCCTTTTACTGACCACTTTTACCAGATCCCGGATAGATCTGGCCTACAACAAACACACATTCACAGTTCACATTCAATTATTTAGAATTTCTAAATGTATGGGAGATACGTCACAATCATGCAAACGATCATCACAAGTTGGTGTGAAAACTGCGGAGATAAAAATCTCTACTGATGCTTTGTAACTACCGACAGTAAGTAACACTTCCTTTAAAAAGCGGAAAGTTCTAACAACTAAGTACAAAACTGCAATAATGGGCAGACAAACAAAAATCTTTTGTATTAAAAAGGTCTGAAAACTATTATTAGAGGCCAACAAAAAAAAAAATGTTCCTTCCTTTTATATTTATGATGATACAAACCCCAAAATAGATTCCTTTTACTGACCACTTTTACCAGATCCCGGATAGATCTGGCCTACAACAAACACACATTCACAGTTCACATTCAATTATTTAGAATTTCTAAATATATGGGAGATATGTCACAGTCATGCAAACGATCATCACAAGTTGGTGTGAAAACTGCGAAGGATATATATAAAAACC
>NW_022745844.1:0-504 GCF_011630105.1 Anneissia japonica
TATAAGCAAGTAAACATTAAAAGTAATACAGGCTAAGGACGGTGAAGGATGTATAAGCAAGTAAATATTAAAAGTAATAGAGGCTATAAAGGACAGTAAAGGATGTATAAGCAAGTAAACATTAAAAGTAATACAGGCTAAGCACAGTAAAGGATGTATAAGCAAGTAAACATTAAAAGTAATAGAAGCTATAAACAGTAAGGATGTATAAGCAAGTAAACATTAAAAGTAATACAGGCTAAGCACAGTAAAGGATGTATACAAGCAAGTAAACATTAAAAGTAATACAGGCTAAGCACAGTAAATGATGTATAAGCAAGTAAACATTAGAAGCAATACAGGCTATAAAGGACAGTAAAGGATATATAAGCAAGTAAACACTAAAAGTAATACAGGCTAAGGACAGTAAAGGATGTATAAGCAAGTAAACATTAAAAGTAATAGAGGCTATAAGGACAGTAAAGGATGTATAAGCAAGTAAAAATTAAAAGTAAAACTGATTTT
>NW_022745845.1:0-644 GCF_011630105.1 Anneissia japonica
ACCACCATGTCTTTGTTCTTCAAATAACAGTGGAATTATTGCTGTACTTTTGCAACATGATTGTGAAGTCATTAAAGACCCCAAGAATTTGGATTGCTTTACTTGCTAACATGTCATATTTGACTTTTCATAAATTGCATAGAAGGGGAAATGTTTTTTCACCCAATGTTTAGGTCTCGGATGAATTTTGATGTGTCGCATATCATGAAAAATTTACTTACTACGAACAAGGACAAAACAAAATAAATTACAGTAAACAAAAGTACACTTAAAGTCTGACATGTGTGTCAGTTTACTGTTGTAATGCGTGCATCAATTGATTGTCTTTTCCCATTTTTTTTTTCAATTTCCATTGTATTCTTAAGCGTCTTGATCATTTCTTTAAAATGGATTTAAGTGCTATGCAAATCTTATTATCTATTTATATGCTATTTCTAATGCATTTGGTTTTGGTGTGTCATCCACCAATAGCGTGTCAAGTGGTAGACTATCTGGGAGGATGAAGTATTGGATGTTGTTGCCCCTAACAACCAAGATATCTATCTGAACAGGTTCCCTTCTTTCACTGTGATTTTGATAGATTTTAGGTGGGTGTTCATTGCAACATCCACGCCTGTTATTGTTCCATGTACTTGTATTCTATT
>NW_022745846.1:0-179 GCF_011630105.1 Anneissia japonica
CAGCTCTAAAATACTGGATGCCATAAGACCTGCCAAAATGGCAGAGCACCAATGAATGTATAAAAGAGGCCTAAGCCTAGTTATTAATATCAGGCATAGTAATCTGCAGATTCTTGATTACAAGACTAGACCAGGTTAATTACATGTAATGCCGAAATGATTATTTATTATTATTATTA
>NW_022745846.1:212-538 GCF_011630105.1 Anneissia japonica
ATTATTATTATTATTGTTATTATGTTACTAAAACCAAACTGTAGGCCTACCTTAAGGGGAACTTAGACAATCGAGGAATTAGAGAACAATTAAAAAATCGACGTTAAGGGAAATACACAAAAGATATTCCCCCTGGGCTAGTTATTAATTATAGGCCTAGTGAATAGTATGGTTCTTCATTACAAGGCTTAGGTCAAGGTAGTTAATGCTGAAATTATTATTATTTATTATTTAACATTAATTACATTACAAGGATAGTTTGGTAAAGTTCAATAACGCCGACGAATGGTATATTTTATTTATTTAATTATATTTCTCTTATGCAC
>NW_022745847.1:0-1972 GCF_011630105.1 Anneissia japonica
ATAGCTCGCTGGCTGGTGATGTTGTTGATCGGTGTCACCACAGCGTGTATCGCAGCGTTTATTGACGTTATGATTGACAAGTTGGCGGGCTGTAAATACTCTATTGTGCGCAAATGTATCCTTTTTGATTGGTTAGTATTGAATACCAGTCTAGCCCAACCAGGTAACTCCATTCTGGTTTATATGGTAGCCCAGTTCTTGTTTAACCTACTTCACATGTTATTAAGCACATGGAAATAGAGGTAAAAAGTATATAAAGGTAGGAGAATAACCCATAACTCGCAGATCTATTGTGCTGAATTGCGTAGTATGGGCGTGGTCCGTGACTACTTAGCTGCCATACAGCTTATATTAGCTACATGTTCACATCATTCCACAACGAAAGGGGCTGAAATGAACCATAGCATCGGAGTAACCCTCTACTCTTTCCGAAAGATGCAGCGGGTTCTTTAAAATGCACACAAGCCAGTTCACACCAGACCTCCTTTTTAAGTCCTTATCCGAGAAGACTCGAACCAGGCGCCGATGTTGAAGCCGTAGTTAGCGGTGCCCCTGCCTTACTGGTTGTCCACTCGACTATATTCACTTACACTTACTGAAAGTGGCAGTCAGTTGGAAGACATAACCTCAATTATAAAAATGATAACACATAGTGGGATGTATTTTTGTATTCCTTAAACATTAGTTTTAGTTATTGACCATGATCTTGAGAGTACTAGCATCATACTCCCTTTCCTATTATGGCTGACAATTGACGTTGGCTTTGTGGCTATAGCAGCATTTCTTGTCGCTTATATTGAGGTAAGTTTTTTTCTTTATTTTGAATAATACAGGATTGCTTATACAGGTCTCCCTCCAATTAAAGACCACTTTTGTGACCGGGGTTTCCATGGTCTTTAGGGGCTTTGGTCTCTAATTAGAATAATAAAAGTAAAAGGCATTTGTTTAGTTGGGACCACAAAAAAATGGTCTTTAATTGGAGGTGGTCTTTAATGTAGTGGTCTTACATTAGAGGGAGACCTGTATAGAGAATTGTTTATATAGCAATCATATTGTAAAACATCTTCTAATTTGATTTAGTTGTCATATTATGGCTGGTATAAATGGTTTTAATTAATTGATCAATCGATCCATCAATTAATCAATTAATCAGTCAATTATCAGATATATCTCTTGTTATATTTAGAGAGCAACATAAGATAAATTACTGGTTATTTTTAGGATCAATTAAGTTACTTTACCTTTATACATTACTAGCCTGTTGCTGCTGGCAGTGGTATTCCTCAGATCAAGTGCTACTTAAATGGTGTTAAGATACCACATGTTGTACGCTTCAAGACCCTGGTTACTAAAGTCATTGGCGTCATCTTTGGTATGTCAGGAGGGCTAGCTATTGGCAAGGTTAGTAGAATGATTAATTTACAGCATTACTCACACACGTTTATGTTATAGTAAAAGTGTGGCGTGGCTTTCAACAATATGGTTGTCTTCCAAAATATGTCTTTAAAATACCATACCAAAGAACACAAGCGAACAATACACTGCAAGAGAATTAATTCTGGCTTACGAGTGACGACATAAAGGTTTTCCAATATACAATATACAATCAAAATATATAGCAAATTTGACAAAAATTTAAAAAAAGACAAAACTTTTTTTTGTTCCTTATTTGTTGTGTTATAAGACTGGGTGAAGTACACCAGAGTGCAGTCAATTTTTTTTTTCTCAATTTGATAAAGTATTACAGTACACAATAAAACCTCCTAAATGTCTTAAAATTTAAGTATATATATACACATACGCTGGATATATACGCATGGATCATCTTTGTTAAATATGGGTTTACACTTTACATTCTAATAATTTAGGTGTAAATGAGGCTGTTTTTGTTTTCTGTGCATATAGACCACGTAGTTAGTGGCGGCTCTAGGATATAATTTATGGAGGGCCTAAGATGTCCGACGGGGGGGGG
>NW_022745848.1:0-764 GCF_011630105.1 Anneissia japonica
AAGCCCCATATTAATCGTGTAGCTATTATAATTCCTCGAAATTTAGGAATGATAAACAAATTAAAGCTTTATCTGCCGTCCAATATTCTATTAATTTTATATAACATTCTTATTTTACTGTACCTTTCTTACGGTAATTTTGCATGGGCAGAAAATACAAACAAATTCGAATCATGTCCTATATGGAAAGTACAAAATATGACAAGCTCTTTCTCCTTCAAAAACGTGCTGTGCGTATTTGTGCACATGCATCATATAGGTCCCATACTAAACTTTTATTTTATAATTTTAAAGTTCTTAATATTTATGACCTCAATAAACTTCAAATAGCTATATTTATGTTTAGATTATTTAAATAAACTTCTCAATTAAATGACTTATTTACATCAGTTTCCTCTGTTCCCAATTATCCCACAATATTTTTTTACGAATGTAATTCACAACTTAGACGGTTTTCAATTTTCAATGTAGGCCCCAAATTGTGGAAAGATATAGCCCCTGAACATATTAACAAACCATCCATCACCAGCTTTAAATCCTCCTTTAAAATGTATCTGATCTCGGCATATGGTGCGTAATACCATGTATTTATTTTCTAATTATTTCACTGTTTTCTAATAGTATATTATATAATTGTTGAATCAGTTAGCTATACTGAATAACTTTCTTTTTGCGAACTAAATTTACCTTATTTAATTCTAAAATTACTCGTCTTACAGAAACTAAATTTTTAGGCATTACAATAGACTCTAATTTGAATTGGA
>NW_022745850.1:0-1024 GCF_011630105.1 Anneissia japonica
TATATATGTATATAGGCATATGTATATAGGCATATATGTATTGTTATATTCATGTTTAATATTATATCTGTTAATTGTTCTTTGTATATTATAGTGATGTTTTCGATTTCTACTGTTTGTTATCAACTCAAAGAAACAAATCTCGTATATATGTACTATGTATGACGAAAATAAATCTTGAATCTTGAATCTATATGTATATAGGCGTATATAAATATATATGTATATAGGCGTATATATATATGTATATAGGCATATATATGTATATAGGAATATATATATATGTATATGAGGATATATATGTATATAGGCATATATATATACACAGTATATATATGATATATATATATATAATATATATATATATATATACATATAATCACTGATGAAAAGGTATAGACTCAAAAAGAGTACTGTATCACGTAGGCCTACGTAACTTTTCATTATGATCTATATATGAGACTACCACACGTTTTCATTAGTGACGTCACACGAAAACGATATGTTTGCAATCAAATACTGTAGGTCTATATAAATCACAATATATTTCCTCCACCACATAACAATACAACAGAGTAAGAATCACGAATACATTTATCGTCCAATAAGACATCTCATGGATGAAAAAAAAAATGAGTGTTGACTTGATCTATAATGAATCTTTCTAAAATGTCAATCACACCTAACAACTAGCCAATCGAACTGTTATATAATGCCAGGAATACCGGCATGTCCCAGAAACACGCATTTTTACATGGTTCTGTTGTTATGCGGTGGCGGGCCTTATCAGATAAACAATTTTTGCGGTACTCCTTATGTATATACGTGGTGTACCGCAATACAGATAGGCCTAATGTATTTATATACCAAAGTGTACTGTAGTTGTATATATTTTATTTTATTTTATTTCATTTCACATCCAACAGCGGGGAGCCCGCGACTTCCAGATTGGAGTAACACAAAACAAAGTGAACATTAAAAGAACAATCAATTTTGCAATACACACACAAAAGAGTCAAAAATG
>NW_022745851.1:0-2345 GCF_011630105.1 Anneissia japonica
ATTATATTTCTGTCGCAGTGCAAAAAACTTGACTTGATCCCCAATGGATTGCGATTGAAGAACCCCATGCTACACACTGTACCGAACACCACTATCAGCCAAGCAATATGTCAGGAAGCGTCCAAAAAACTACGAAACCATGCAATTAGCGTATCTTACAGTAAGCAACAGAATCTTTGTCATGATATCGACACATCTAAGCAACAACTCTCACAGTTAGTTACCCCGTTGGAGAGTAAGAACATTTTGGCATTTCACGATTTTACGTACAAGAAGGAATTTCGATACCGACTCAACTCTAAACTTGAGAAAATTAAAAATCTAGCGAAGAATGACCAACTCCTTCACAATATGTGCAACAATAGAACTAACAACCTATTCAATTATTTTCCTAAATGGATCTTCACATCAGCTAAGTGCGATTTACCGACCAGTGTTGTCAATTTATCTAGTTATTCTCCAACATCAGATGAACACTCCGTACTTGAAAAGGGCTTGTCATTTTGCCCCACACGTCGACAACTTGACGCTGTGAACCTATGCTCTGACATGGAACAATTCATCCGACGAATTAGGTTAAAGGAGTACTTTAAAGACCAGCCGGAGACCGCTGACTCTAACTCAAAAACCTACAAAAGTCCAACAAGCGGTAATCAGTTCACACCACCAACCGGTAGGAACCCATACATTGATAGCTTTGCTAAGGCCGCTAAGTCACATCTAGATATATTTATTCAAAAGAATTTAACCACTCAACAAACGGACAACCTAACCCCAAAGGAAAGGACAGCAATGCGTAACCTCCGCCAAAATAAGGATATTGTAATCAAACAAGCTGACAAGGGTGGTGCCATCACCTTAATGGACAGGAGTAGGTACATCGATGAAGTTAACAAACAATTATCCGATGAACACTTCTATGAACAGCTACCTTCTGATTGCTCTCAAACCTACAGAAAGGAAGCTCTAGAAATGGTGGCTAATTTGACAACCGACACCAAGTCAAAAGCCAAATCATTAATTCCTCTTAATCCGAGGACTGGAGTCTTATACACAATACCAAAGTTACACAAGTTGCCAAAACTTGTTGAAGATAGTCTCAATTCACCAGACCACGCCACTAACCATTCAACAAATCTCTCAACCATCTACCATCATGCGAAGTCATTAAGTATCAACCCACCGGGACGGCCTATTGTATCAGGCAACGGCACACTCACGGAACATATCTCTGGATTCGTCGACTCGATACTTAATCCATTACTGCCATTTATACCGAGTTTTGTTCAGGATACCACAGACTTTTTGAGAAAATAAAACTCTATTTCTAATTTGAAACCGGACTCATTACTAGTTACTATGGACGTTTGCTCATTATATACGAACATCCCTCACAATTGAAGGTATTGCTGCTTGCGAAGAATTTCTTCGCACCTATGCTCCATTAAAACCTATCAATGATATATCTACAATGATTGAATTCATATTAACCCATAATCATTTTGAATTTAATGGATGCCATTATAGTAAAAAAAAATGGTACTGCTATGGGTACAAAGATGGCATCCAGCTATGCCATCATTTTTATGGCTAACCTCGAAAACATGATGTTATCGAGTTTTGAATTGAAACCATCATACTATTGTAGATATATTGATAATATATTTTTTATTTGGGAGCATGGTTTAGATAGTCTTAGAGAATTTTCTAATCACTGCAACTCGTATCATTCGAGCATTAAGTTTACCATGGATCATTCTAAGTCCAATTTACCATTCTTAGACGTATCTATAAATTTAGATAATGGTAACATCACCACATCAGTACACATAAAACCCACAGGCAACAATCGATACCTCGACTACAGAAGCTCACACCCTATGAGTCTTAAACGATCGCTCATCTACAGTCAATGCCTGCGTCTCAAACGAATCTGCTCATGTCCATCCGACTATAACAAACACATATCTCTTCTCACTGGCAAGTTCATGTCAAGTAACTACCCATTAAATATAATGAAAACCCAGATTAAAAAAGCCTCACGTAAATCTCGCACTGATCTTCTCACATATAGACCTAAATTTAACAATGATCGGCTACCTATGGTATTTGACTATAGCCCCAGCATCCTGCAACTGTCTAAGAGAAATAAAAGAGACTTCCTCTCCCTCCAAGAAGACCCATCGATTAGAGAATTATTTTTACAGCCCCCTCTACTAGCACGTAGGCAACCCCCTAATTTAAAGTCCACTTTAACCTCATCTAAACTCCCCTCCACTAAACCGAAAACATGGCAACACACAATGTAACAGCTCTAGATGTCAATTATGCAACATCATCAATAC
>NW_022745851.1:3385-4071 GCF_011630105.1 Anneissia japonica
ATATAAAGCAAATGGGAAAAACCCATGAAACAGCAAATGGCCACATAATGCTAAACTATTTAAAATTAAAACGGAACAGTAGAGAAAATCCGATCAGAATGACAAAATAAACTAAGAATTCACTGGAAATAATCCCAATATCTTTAGACGGATCCGTTTCGGCCTGGAAGGCCTCATCAGTGCAGCTAGGGTATAGACCCAAACGAAACGTTCGACCAGCTTAGGTAGGACCCAAACTAGTCCACGACTGTTTTGTCATTCTGATCGGATTTTCTCTACTGTTCCGTTTACATTTTAAATAGTTTTGCATTATGTGGCCGTTTGCTGTTTCATGGGTTTTTCCCATTTGCCTTTTAAAATTTGTATATTATTAAAGAATCTCTATTGAGATCCAGCGGGCCGCCACTGATGCACGGTAGAGATTGCATCTTTAGATCTCCGATTTTGTTCACAAATTCACGGACTAGTGCTGTCTCGTAAGAATTTCGTGGATGCGTTTAAGAATGACAAAATATTCTCTGTATCTACTGGAACCGAGCCACGTAGCTTGTATTCCACTATTTGCATTCATACCTAGGCTGTGTAATATATATTGCCTTGGTTTGGCTATGTAATCATTAGTGGTCGTGGGACTAGTTTGGGCCCTACCTAAGCTGGTCGAACGTTTCGTTTGGGTCTATACCATA
>NW_022745851.1:4088-7333 GCF_011630105.1 Anneissia japonica
AAAAAAATAGTTTTTCTTCTAATATCCTTTGTTTCAGGAACTTGTTGTAATTGAACATCCAAAAAAGGAGGCTTCTTAATACATACAGCAAGTGCAAGTCATCTATGTCAGAAACTGACTTCAATTCTCTTATTGAACTTCTGGATGACTTACCAGAGCTGGCAGCCTTTGATAAAGATTCCCATGATGAAGATTACATTAAAACCAAAGTAAAAGAACCTGTTAATATCATTGTCGTCAACCTCCCCAGTAGCAGCATTATTACCACCAGATCACAAACTTGTTTCTGTGCTAAAATGTATTGTTCACGGTGAAGACATTTCTTCTTTGCCTGAAAGCATGAAAATTTTACAAGATATGTCTCCAATTCTATTTGACTTGATATCTAAATCGCTGCCATTGGAGAAGAGCACCATCAACTTTATATATTGGCTTATTGAGAAGTCTTTGAAATACGTAGTGTTTAGTGAGAGATGTATTGTTGAAATTTGTTTGGACTTTGTCTTTTGTAGAATAAATGAAAGAGGCCCAAATTCGTTGATAGAATGTTCAATCTGGAAGAGAAAAATGTGTGGGCATGCTTTTTATCCAGAGGTGCGACCCTAATCACCTGAATATTGTTAAAGAGTTACATAGACCTAGGGGACGACTGAAATGCACAGTGAAGGGAAACATCTGAGATTTGCCTGATTAATTAAAAAAAAAAAAAAAAACTGTGTCTGGCTAAGAAAAATCATTGCAATTATCTAGGTATATAAAAAAATCTTGTTGAGAATGTTTCTTAGGACAATTTTGGTTTCCAGAAGCTATTGAAAAGTAACTACTGAATAGAACGTTATTCACAACATAAAAGGCTGGATTTATTTTTTGATAATTAAGTTTTAATTTAGTTTTTCAATAACCATAATTTCACTAAAGGTATATTAAAGTCTATTATTAAAAAAAGAATACTCTCTATATGAAATATGTCAAAAAAAAAAACCTACTCATAATAATAAATAAAAATATAAAAAGCAAGTGCAAATTTCATTAGGATCAACAAACATAACATCATTCAAGTGCCCTCGGTGCAGCCAAAAGTTAAAAACGAACTTGGATTATTGAAATGATGTCAGATAGGGGCATATAGAAACCACCGACGCTAAAAGTCTTCTGCTAACATTTTTATTGATTTCTTTACAAATAAAGGGGAAGTCTAGGCTGAAAAGATTCGGAGGAGAAATATACATTTTTATCAATTCTTGAGGGGTAATTACATTTAATCTTTTCTTCTGGGCTCCCGATAGTCCCCACAAAATCGTGAATTGCTGTGAACATCTTCTAACATGGAAAACATATGTGTTTATTTGGGGTATGACTAATATGGGGATACTTCGACGAGGGGGCGAAGCGACCGAGCGGGGTGGGTGTGGAGTTGTCCCAGGGGCACATCCAGCAATGGAATCCGGGTGGGGAGGAGGTAGTGGCATGCGAAGTGCAAAGCACTTAGATGGGGTGGCGGAAATGTTACGTTTAGAAAGTAAGAGGCATTTATAAATCCATTTCCGCCTGAGCCCTATCATACTTGGGGCTGAGGAGGGAAATACGAGGCATTATTACCTTTAGATAACAGGAAATGACAAGTGTGGATACGTTGGAAGTGAAATTGAAAGCAAATAGGAAGAGGAAGGAGGCCAAAAATGCAGTCAGTGGTCCACATGATTCTTATTATTATTGTTATTATTATTATTATTATTATTATTATTTTACTGTACGAAATTGTAAGAGATATGTAAGTTTTAAGGCATAAAACGTCTGCAGAAATTATATGTCATTTGTACAGTTAATTTCAATAATTTTCATGCTTTTAATTATAAAAGTAGGCCTACAATACATTTGAAAGGTCAGGTCGATATTGTTTTGATTTTGAACACCATGCAGTGAGTGTTAGGTGGGAATGCTGGTGTTTGAGATTTTTGTTAGCAATGCTTGGCCATAACATTTTCAGGTATCGAATCAAATTTAACAATTAGTTGTTTTTTTTGGGAGAACAGTAGGTCTACCTCCCTTTTTTCTCCTTTCCTCGCTTTTCCTCTCCCCTTTTTTAATTTTTCCCTCCCACTCTGTTTTCCTTCTTTTGGCAGACAACCCCCATCGTCCCCCTGATCCACCGTCTGCTTCCCTCCCACAGACGAAATAAAAAGAAAAAAAATACCTGTCTATAAAACACCCCCTTTAAAGAATTCCAAGATGGTTTTCTTGGTGATTGTCTAAATTCACGGCAAATACAATAAATATTAATAATCGTAATGTAAATAAGTTGCACATGCGTGTTGTAAAGAAATAGATATCTTACTATTACTTAAAGCATACACGTGATAAAATTTCATTTAAAGTGTTTCCGACAGAACCAATTAATCGTGAATAACTTTGCGAGAGAGGGAATTTTCTTCGGGATTTCTTTCTTCCGCTTTTTTCTAATCGTGAAAGAACGTCGTGCTATTTCAAGACCAAATAATTAGTTGGTTAGTAATTAGTTTTAAGTTTATTGTTTCATTCATCTCGTTCAAAAATAATGGGAGATATCATATCACCCCCCCCCCCAGGGATCGACACGCATGACGGAAAGGTTTGATGGTATTAATGATACCTACAGCAACTATTTAAACCCATGTCAATTCTAGCTACTTTATTCAAAATACTTAAGATTATTGTGTATAACAGACTTCATAATTATCTGCAGAAAAGATAAAATTATACACCCATTTCAATACGGATTTAAAAAACAAAGCTCCACATGTGACCGTCTCAAATTAATTTATAAGAAAAAAAATGTGATGCAATATATAAAAGAGAGTGTGCTGAAGGTATATCTGTGAACCTTAGTAAAGCATCCGACAAGATTGATCACAGCATTTTATTTAGATAGGCCTACTTGAACATTATAATCATAGTGTCAGGGGTTCCCCTTTAAACTTAATAAGAAGAAAGAAAGAGGGGAAAGGGAGGGAAAGAGAAAGAAGATGAAAAAAAAAAGGAAAGAAAAAGAAAAAGAGAAGAGAAAAATAAAGACAAGAATAAAAAGGCAAATATCAAAATGACCAGACTCACAACAAGTAGAAGTGGTTGGCGCATCAGTTGACTCCCAACCTCGAGGTCGGGGGTTCAAAACTCTCGCTGTGCAAGTCGCTTGTGTCCTTGGGCAAGGCACTTTATCTACGGTTGTCTCTCTCCACCCAGGAGTAAAAGTGGGTACCTGGTAGGTT
>NW_022745851.1:7370-20055 GCF_011630105.1 Anneissia japonica
CCCCTATGGGGCCTGAGTGTGTGTTCCATATGTGCTTGATCCAGTGATCCGGGGTAATAATGTTCAGCGCATAGAGAAGTTTGATATGCGCTATATAAGTATACAATAATAATAATAATAATAATACCCTCCAACCCCTTCTCCACTTCAAAAACTGTCATAACTCCTTTGACCTATGCTGCCCGATGGCGTAACCACTGGGGGACAAGGGGAAAATATCTATCTTTGAAAAATTATCCCCACCCCTTTATAAATGCCCTTTTCATCTACTGAAAGTGCCTAAAAACCTCAAATTTCGCGCGTTTCGCGCCCACTTCTTGCTGATATGGGCCAAAAATTGCACGTTTTAGGGAGTTTTGATCAATTCCAACAAAATGAATTAAAAACACCGGGGAAAAAGGGGAAAATATCCATCTTTGACAAATCTTTCCCCACCCCTTGACAAATGCATCCTCTGAAAGTGCCAAAAATTCTCAAACTCTTTGCGCGCATTTCTTGTTACAGTAGGCCAATTTCCTCTATAAATTGCACATTTTACGGAGTTTTCATCAATTCCGACGAAATTAGAATTAAAAACACAAAAAATATTTAGCGCGCCTCGCGCGCATTTTTTAGGGCTTTTTTAGGTTTATCCTTTTAAGTTATTTAAACACATAATAGTCCCAAACTCAAGAAAGACAAAGTTAAGCTAGATCGTTTTAACCTAAAAGAAGGGCCTCAGTGTGTATTGATAGTGAAAAATATGTTTGTAATAAATAAAACCATTATGAAAATGCTTATACTGTATTTAGTTTCAAACACACGTGTGTGGCCTATATTATAAATCAGATAAGCCCTATGTCTTATTGTTTTCTATATGGGGAGTGGGGTGGGGTGGGTGTGGTAAATTACTAACCGGGAAAATAAATACACACTCCGACCCAAGACCCCTGTTACGCGCCTGGTGTTAGCGCCAATGTGTGCCCTTGTGCGGACAGGGTATGTGCCCCCTCTGAAGCTGGAAACCTTGTTTTTGCAAAATAAATTGATGCAATTTGCTATTATAGGCCTAATCAATAAATTCCTCATCAACCGATATAACATTAAACATTCTTGGAATTGACATAACATTACTGATGTCGTACACACCCGTCAGTGTGAAATGTGGCTCTCTTTGCAAGCACATCTAACATCTAAGGAAAGAAGAGCTTAGGTTAGTACCAGATAAAATAATTTTGTTATCAACATTAATACATTATGCTAATTTTCATCTTTGTAAGCGCATAAGACAGTGCAAATTATTTCTGTGACAGTCTTTTGAAGTGTGTAAAACCCCATTTTATCTCATACATAGTCAAAATATTGGGGGGGGGGGGTGATACAATGGACCATCCCCCCCCCCTTGTCAAATATTGGGGGGATATATCCCCCATCCCCCAGGGATCTACGCCTATGCATAGGCCTAACTTACGGAACACATATAATATATTATTTAATATTATTTGTGGAGATTAGTCCTTTATAAAATGTTATAACTTTGGTCATCATTAACCGCCCAATAATTATAGAGACAAGGAAAATATTGCTGCAGTGGCGTTTCCAGGGTGCTCAGAGTGCAACCCTCCACCATCAGAGGTTGAAAGAAATATATAAAGTGCCCCTTCTCAAATGTTAAAAAATAACCAACATAGATTTTAAGTATTAAAGTGCCATTCTCCAACTTTTTCTCATGTAGCCTCAAACGTGATGGGGCTCAGGTGGATATAGGAATTTTCCTAGTTTTTATGTATGAAATTGCTATTTTCCGGCATCAAAATTCCCCAATTTTTAACATTTTCTCACCTCAGCCTCATCCATGATGGGGATATGTGGATACAGTAATTTTTGTTGTCTTTATGTAGTAAAGTTCCATTTCCGGCAGCTAAAAGTTTAATTCTTACACTTGTTTTACCTCAGCCTCAAAAATGGTGGCTGAGATAAATGGATTGGAGTTTTCATAAATTTTAAGTATCCGAGTGCCTTTTTGGGGCATCTATAAAGTCTCAAATTCTTGAAATTGACTCATCTGCTCCCCAAAACCATGGTGATGCTCAGGTAGATATCGTAAATTTTGTACTGTTCAAGTGCTTTTTTGGTATCTAATGAGTCTCAACTTCTCAAAAAGTTCTCACCCCAACCATAGTGGGGCTCAGTTGAATATCATATAAGTACTTAAATTTCATTTTCGGGTACCTAATTAATCAATTGGGGTTTTTTTTTTTTTTTTACTCAATTCGTCAAAAACAAAAAGAATTGAAAGGTAATTTAAGTTCCTTTTCGGGGTATCCATTGGCATAAAAGAGGCCTACTGAATTTGTTGCGTCACCGAAAACCACGATGGCACTGACGTGATGTGGACTCTCATTACACCAGCATCCCCTTCCTTAAATCATGGATACGCCACGCTGAAAACAATACCGTAGTTAACACAAATATATATCCATTCTTTTTGTTGTTCATGTAAATGTCTGATAGGTTATCACTTTAAAACAATGCTAAAAACACAGTGTCAATACGAACATTTTACACATGTAAGACTGAGCTTAGCGACTCTGAATTATGGTAGAATAAGTAATGGTTCAGTTACGTTTGTCATGCACTGTTTTATGCGCTACAGAAATGGAAGACCATAACGTAATGGGAATGAAACTCTCTGGTATTGCCGACAGTACAATCAGTGTAAAATATAGGCTAGTGTGAATTTAAACAATGTCCTAATGGCAATGTTCAAAATAAATGTAAATCAAATAATAAGACTGTTGGGGTGAGAGGGGAAGTATCTTTGTAGTTAGGCAGCTATATACTGTCTTTATGTCTAAATAAAACTTTAATTTTAACACCGGGTCTCCATTTAAAAGCTCCCAAGCGTTTCGTGGTAGTCATTTTCGTCGCTGTTTCTGAATAATATGTATGGTACTTGAATCTACTTTGTCATGAATTGCGGAAAATATGAATAAAGAAATAAAATGAAAAATGTAAAAAATGTGTCTATATGCGTACAAGATTATAGAATTTACCAATAGATCAATAACTTACCAATGATTACCACATAAACCACATTACTCCACCAAATTTTAAAAACAATAGCAGCATTGTACAAATAAACGGTATCATAGTTTTGAACTTATTCATCTATTTATTTTGGCGCACTTGATCATACAATGTTCCTATCGTTCCTATCATCATAAAACTCGAACGCACAATGAACAGATCATATGTCTATACAATTTACAAACCGAGAATCGAGAAACACGACATCACTTTCCAAACTAAATAGACAATTTAGAAATATACTAGAGGCCAGATACATTTTCTAACTAACCGTCCATTACATTCTAATTTATCAATGAAATTCGTAAAAAAATAAAGGTCAAAACTACGAAAATGTCATAAACTGTAAATGGCTTTCATATTTTGTGAGTCAATTCTTTTCTTTTTCATAGTGTCCAATGGTTACCATATAAATCGGTGGAACACAGTGATAAACTAAATATCTTGTTTAATATTTTGTAAGTTAAGAGCTCATAGAAAAACATTATTCCATCACTCCAGGGAATTTAAACCAAAACAGTCTGTCCCTCATCTATTGAAAAAGTAGTTGTTCCGATTAAAAAAACAAACAAACAAACGGCCGCTCTATTCACTTAAAAGAAATTAGTGATCTAATAAGCTTTCCTATGTGCCCTAAATTGGCTATAGTGGGACACAGTGATAAACTATAAATATCTTGTTTGATATTTTCAAAAATAATCCTATTTTTCATTTCAAATTGGCTATAGTGGGACACAGTGATGATGTACAGCTTAATATTTTTTAAGTTAATCCTTTTCTTTTTCATTGTGTTCAATGGCTAAAAGCACAAAGAAAATATTATTAGATTATCACTCTTAAAAAAAACGATGGGGGGGGGGGGGGGGCGGTTTATATTTTTATTTTATTGTATTTATTTTTTTTTATTTTTGTAATCAGAACAATTCGTTATTTCGTTTTTGTTTTTATTGACGAGAGAGGGACTGTTTATATTTTGCGAGTAATACCTTGTTTAATATTTTAAAAAATAATCCTATTCTTTTTCCTTGTGTCCATTGGTTACCAAATTGGCTATAGTGGGACACAGTGATAAAGTACAACTATCTCCTTTAATATTTTCTAAGTTAATCCTTTTCTTTTTCATTGTGTTCAATGGCTGCTAAGAACACATAGACAAAATTAGGAGATTATCACTCTTTAAAAAAAAATCGATGAGGGGGAGTTTTTTTTGTTTTTTTTGTTTTTTTTTTTATTAATGAGAACAATTGATTATTTCGCTTTTGTTTTCATTGATGACAGAGGGACTGTTTATATTTGGCTAGTAATATTAAATATTGTATAAAAACTGGAAACTGGTTTAAATTTTATAGTTGTTTATAAAATGTAGGCCTATTAGCTATAGTGGGACACAGTGATAAACTATAAATATTTTGTTTAATATTTTCCAAGATAATCCAATTCTTTTCATTGTGTCCAATGGTTGCCAAATTGGCTATAGAGTGGGATACAATGATAAAGTACAACTGTCTTCTTTATTATTTTCTAAGTTAATCATTTTCTTTTTCATTGTGTTCAATGGCTGCTAAGAGTACACAGACAAAATTATTAGATTATCACTCTTAAAAAAAATCGATGAGGGAGCGTGTTTTTTTTTTATTATTTTATTTTTTTTTATCCGAACAATTGATTATTTCGATTTTGTTTTTATTGGTGAGAGAGGGACTGTTTATATTTGGCTAGTAATAGTAAATATTGTATAAAAACTCGTTTAATTTTTTTTTTTTCAAGAAATGTATCTAATATTTTGTTTAATATTTTCCAAGATAATCCAGTTCTTTTTCATTGTGTCCAATGGTTGCCAAGTTGGCTATAGTGGGACACAATGATAAAGTACAACTGTCTTATTTATTATTTTCTAAGTTAATCCTTCTCTTTTTCATTGTGTTCATTGGCTGCTAAGAGTACATAGAAAAAAAATTATTAGATTATCACTCTTTAAAAAAAAATCGATGAGGGGGCGTTTTTTTTGTTTTGTTTTTTTGTTTTGTTTTGTTTTTTTTTAATCCGAACAATTGATTATTTTGATTTTGTTTTTATTGGTGAGAGGGACTGTTTAAGTCACAAATTTGCATTTATGCTGTTATAAAATAATTTATTAATTGATGCGGCAAAGAAAATTTTGTTTTTATTCCCACATTAATATTTCAATAATTTTTCACGCAGGAGGTGGGGGGGGGGGGGTTGTGGGGGAGTAATAATATAACAATTTTTTCAGTGCCATAAATTGGCTGTAGTGGGACTCAATGATAAACTATAAATATCTTGTTAAATATTTACCAAGATAATCCTATTCTTTTTCATTGTGTCCAATAGTTACCAAATTGGCTATAGTGGGACACAGTGATAAAATCGATGAGGGAGGTCGGGTTTATTATTTTTATTGATTATTTCGCTTTTGTTTTTATTGATGAGGGAGGGACTGTTTATATTTGGCTAGTAATAGTAATATTGTATAAAAACTGGTTTAAATTTTATATATTTTTTAAAAAATGTATCTGAAGTCACAAATTTGCATTGTGTCATGCTATTAAAATAATTGATGAGGCGAAGAAATTTTTTGTTTAATTCCCGCATCAATATTTCCCGAATTTTTCACGCGGGGTGGGGGGTTAGGGTTAGGGTTCTTGTATAAAGACTCGTTTATTTTTTATAGTTTTTTAAAGAATTGTATCTGAAGTCACAAATTTAATCTAACAATTTTTCAGTGCCTTCAATTGGCTATAGTGGGACATAGTGATAAACTATAAATATCTTGTTTAATATTTTCAAAAATAATCCTATTCTTTTTCATTGTGTCCAATGGTTCCCAAATTGGCTATAGTGGGACACAGTGATAAAGTACAACTTAATATTTTTTAAGTTAATCCTTTTCTTTTTCATTGTGTTCAATGGCTGCTAAAAGCACATAGAAATTTTTTTATTAGATTATCACTCTTAAAAAAAAACGATGGGGGGGGGGGGGGGGGGTCCTAATTTTGATACTTTCCTCTGGTGATCATGAAAATCAATCTGTTTTTAGACTGCTCATCGATGTCCAATTAATCATGCCTTCGATTAAATTAACAGGATTTGATTATCCACAGAGAGCAAAGTTGATCCTATCGCAATGCATAATGGCAGAGTTAAAATAACCCATCTATCAAAGAGTTAAATTGATCCTATCACAAAGCATTATGGGAGAGCCCGCGTTATTCGAGAAAAAACTTTAGTGTCGCCATTTTCTGTGTCTTGATGTTGAAAGAAAATGAAGAGTTTAATTGATTTTTTTCGTTTTTTATTGGAATGTGTTTGAAGGTATGTACACAATAACATAGTATTCTTCTGAATATTCACGTTAAATTATTTTACTCTGATTTAGGGCAACATTCTGTGTAGAAAGGGGCCTGGCCTAGGCCCAGCTATGCCAGCCAGACTGTTGTACTTGTAGCCTAGCCTAGTACCGTAGTATAGTAGTAGTGGCCAGCGCGGAGAATTGTGGCATAGGGCCTAGGCCTAGAAGAAATCCGTCGACGCATTTCGAAAAATGAGTTCCGCGCAGATTTTTCCAAAAATTAGGCTTTTGACCAAACCAGGCCCTATAGCCTAGGCCTAATAATATAATTAATATAGCCTAGTATAAAGTAGGCTTAGCCTAAGTTCCTAACTAATGAGCCTAAAACGATGCAATTATTTTTGATTATGCAGCAATTTACGATTCCGCGCACCTATTTTCTAGCGATTTTCCTCGCAATTTGAGCAGATTTTTGAGATACTCAGCCTATGCCTATCCTAGGCTCTAGCCTCTGCGCAATTAAAAAATCTGTGCAGGAGGCCTAGTACTATTGTCAGCGTCGGTCGGAAATTTTGAGTGCCGGACGGGGCATAAATAATGTGACTTTTTGTGGCGTTTATATACTTTCTACTTCAAAATCAAATCAAGAACGCATAGGCCTAGACATAATATACAACAAAACATAAATCATCAATTACTGTAAGCTTTAATATTATATTACGAGAAATACAATTTGGCAGTACATTAATATTATTAACATTCTTCTTCTTTCTCTTCTTCAATATATGCATCGACACTGTAATATGAAAATAATAAAATCCGATGGTTTGATTATCAACATATAAATTCGTTTGTTTCAAATAGATAAAACGAAATATATTATGAATCTTAAAACATTATTATTCACTTACACAAACATAATAAAATCCACTGCTCGTTTGTTCCAAATAGGTCAAACGAAATATATGAATCTTAAAACATTATTATTAACTTACACAAACCTGACAAAATCCACTGTTTATTTGTTTCAAATAGATAAAATGAAACATATGAATCTTAAAACATTTATTAACTTACACAAACCTAATAAAATCCAATGTTTTGTTCGCAAACTCATCGCATTATTAATGCCATTGAATTGCTTAAAACGACATTAATTAATTAGCAGCAAAATACCTGATAATACAACACGATTATTAACATATGATTGCACATATAATGTACATTCGTTTGTTTTAAATAGATAAAACGAAATATATGCCATCTAAATCATTAATTATTAACTTATACGGGACTTACACAATAAGTGTAGATAAAAAACTTACACAATAAGTGTGGATAAAATCCACTGTTGTTTTGGCAAACTAATGGCAGCATAATAATGCCACATTAATTATTTGGCAACATAAAAAGACCTAACAATAAAACACGAAATAATGGATACTGAGTCTGTAGCAGCAATAGCTTTGCGCCTACTTGGTGTTCCATACAAATATATCTCGGCTAAACCGGTCCTACACCATTCTAAACCGACTTGACCTAGGCCTATTCCAAACCATTTAACTACAATGTACTGCATTGGGAATGCGCCATCGGCGTTCCATACATATACACGCATTGGCGGCCGTTCTGGAGGGCGGCCGCTATAGGTAGCGGCCGATATGGGCCTACTCCCTTGCAAAGAAGTTACTTTGCTTTAGAATTTTACAGAGAAGAAGAAAGAGAAGAGAAGAATGTACAAAGACGAGGGCAAGAACTCAAAAGTTCAGGACGAGAAAAGTTCTGATGGAAAGAGTGAGCCACGGCCAATACCACACTCTGTTCAAGACCCTGATGAATCAGGACAGAGAATGGTTTTTTAAATAGGTCTAGGCCTAGCTGAAGACTATGTGTATTTGACTAGGCCCTAGAGGATCTTAAATAATATATTACTACTACAGTAAGTAGGCGTAGGCCTATAGTACAGTATACTGTCTGCATGACCATGGGTTCGGTCTCCTAGATAGAGGGCCCGCCGTAGGTTGGCCCTAGGCTCTAGCTAGGCCTAGGCTACCAGTACCTATAATCTTGGCCTAGGCCTAGGCTGCATACATCCTAAGGGCCTAGGTAGGCCTACTTGTTTGGATTGGAGGGAGCAGGGTCTAGGCCTAATGTTATTTTAAGGCAGTCAAATTATGTTATGTTATTATTAATTATATTGTGTGACTATCAACTATAATAAATAGGCCTAGACTTATACCTAGTAGGGCATTATAATATAAAATCAACTTTTTATTTCACACTCCCTGCGATTGCTTTTCTTGGGGCCCTGAGAGCCGAGAAGTTAAATCACTGCTCATACAGTACATGTACATTGCTTTTTTATGTGCATCCATTCATCTAGGGACCGGCCAAGTTGACAAAATTTCATTAAAAAACAATTGCTACCAATTGATTTTATCTACCCAATTTACTGCTATATTATTATTAATATCAGTATGTTTAGGTATGCGAAATGTGGGTGGGTGGGGTGTAAAACACAGCATTTACTTATGCCATCTATATGGTATGTTTTTGGTTACGAATCTTTGCAATATATTCTTTTAGGCATAGATTAAGTTAAGGCCACTCTTGTAAGGGCAGCGGTGTGGGACCCCCTTTAGAAATTCCTTCCCTCCGTTAGTCTTAGGAGTTACTAATTAGGAATATATTATCTATCTTGGGCAAGTAAAGGTACTCCTGAAGCCTCCCCCACCATTGATAGTTTTTTTTTTTTTTTTTTAGTTAGGGTTACAAAACTGTTAACAACTCTCTCGACTTCTGTTTTGCACAATGGGCATCTTTGATGGATACTGGCGCATTATAAATGTTATTATTATTATTATTATTATTATTATTAATATTCTGCCATTTATGTTCCCACCTCTTCTTAAGCTTGACACCATTCTTTCAGATAGTCATTATTGTTATTGTCCAATATGAATGCTATCTGGAAAACTTGCAAATAGTAATTTCATATTTAGTCCAGACTAACCGTACCATTGTTTCTATCCATGTGTCTGTGCATAATGGGCCAGTAGAAATTCATATTCATCATCATCATCACCATCATCACCACCACCACCATCATCAATACCTATACCCTATCATCATTTTATTCTATTTAAAAACCAGTAGCAATATAATGATTAATTTAGCTACAATCAATCATACCATCATGTCATACCACCATGTAAACCATGTAAAAATTTATTGCTACCAATATTTGCTATCAAAATTTCCATTAAATATTTAATTTTGCTTTTCTTAGTAAACAAAATACATGAAAATCAGTCGGCGAAAATTCGTAGCAGGGTAATTTTTTTCTGTGGTTTCATAAGAAAATAACGATGAAGTAAATTTATTAGTGAACAAGTAATACAATTTAATACTACAGTCAGACATCTAAACACAAAAATACCATTATATTTGAAGACAAAAAAGAAATAAGTTTTGGGAGTGAAGAGATATGATTTGATGGTCTATTTTTTCTTATGATAGTTGTTAAACAGCATAAGGATGTTCAATTCCATTTCTCCCCTGTCGTCTTCGCTGATCTTTCTCATTTTTGTTGCCACTATTTTCCCAAAATTGTCGGCTTCATCTTCATTTCCAGTTCCTTTCATTATTTCTAGCAACTTCTTGTCAACATCGCTCATCTCCTGTCAAATTAATCATTTTGCAACAATTAAAAATTTCATTGAGATACAATTTAGAATGCGCTAATGTAAAAGGAATTGATCAGAAACATTTGAATCAAAACTTTAATACTTAAAATGTAGTTTGTAGAATAATTCAGCATTGTAGGTAGAAGCTTTGGGTTTTCTAATTTACAAACTACATTAATCTAATGGCCTTTTGTATAATTTTTGTTATTAAGGGAAGATGTTAAAATTCTCGGAACAGGCTGCTGCTTCTTAATATTGTATTAATTAATTTATTTTATTTTATCAATCTTTAATGAGGGTGGTCCATCTAGCCAAAGTTGATCATTAGGGACCATCTTTATATAATTTCCTGAACCGACCTGTCACACACTAAAATTTGAAAAATACAATTATCAACATTATTGCAAATTTACAAACAGTAGGCCTTTTCTTTTTTGGTAACTCTCCATCTCCTCTGAAAGTGCACATAAAAAATATTGATTTTTTTTTTATAGAAAACTTTCTCCATTTTTTAGGTGAAGCACGGTACCTGGGACATAAAAAATGCCTATTATATCCCTAGTTCTATTACAATTGGTCATCAAAATCTTTTAATTTAAATATTGCATGTTACTTTGAATCAAAAATTTCATCTATATGTACTTGTGTAAAAATGTTGACAGTTGTTAACAACCCATAATACATTTGTGGATTCCAGCTACAGTATTATCAAATCAAGCGATTGACTATTATACTGATACTTACATTGCTCGGTCCAGTCTTTTCAGCTGGCTTGGATTTTTTGGCCCATGCCTTTTTAACAGCCTCTGAAAATGTATAAACAGTAATAAAACGTATGTTACATGGGTAAAATAACATGTAGTTTTTATGTGGGTGGGGTGTGTAAATATGTTTGTTTTAAACTGAGATGATGTAATAATGCTTGTATTCTATTGGACAAGGGTGATTTGTACAAGTTATTAGCATGAAGCAATCATACACAAATTTCTTACTGTTTGGTTTGTCAACACTTCTCTTCTTCATCGATCCTCTTGGGGCTTCATTCTTGCCAGCTTTTGACTCCTGACTCTTGTCTTCTACTACCTGACTTGATCCAGGTTCCTCCTCTTCAACTTCATCGTGTTGATCTTCAAGTCCCTCAACAATTTTGCCTTCTTCTCCATCTTTCATGTTTACTTCAACTTCTACGTTGTGTTCGTCAATTTCATAACTGCTATTTTCAATATCATCATCTACATCGTCGCTGATGTTATCTGTATTGAGAAAAAATTTAAAACAAGTACCGTACTTATGTTGAATTTTCTGTTGCAATTACCCCAATAATGATTTTGTATACTAGGAATGATCACACCAAAATAAAATCCATTCATATTTAAAAAAAAATTCTACATCATACTAAAATATTATTAAAATATGAATAGCTAAATATTTTTTGAATTACTCTCAAATTTTAACTATACCCAAGTATACATAGGGGCAGAAATACAGCATTAACTCACTTGTGTTTCCCACAAGTCAGTCTGTTTGGTTTATAATAAGGATACCATCTTTTAAAAATATATATATATAATGAGCATTTAAAGTAGTTACCTTTGTCGTCTGGTGGTGTGACATCCCACAAAGAATCATCTATCTCTTCTGAAAAAAAAATTAATTGTTATTGGTCAGTTATTTATCTTTGTGTTTTATATATTTATTTACAGATACCTGAGAATGGGTCTTGAGAGGTTCAAGCAACTTTCAGCTATGGTAGAGCCTCATCTAAAACCGAGAGAAAACAGAGGGCGAATACATGTGTCACCAGATGAAAGGGTTGTAGTGACACTGCGCTACCTCGCAACTGGAGATAGCATGGGGTCCCAATCGTTCAATTTCAGACTTGGTCGTTCAACGGTCTCAAAACATCAAAGAGGTGTGTGATGCCATTTGGGCAGCATTGAACTCTACGTGCCTTAGAATGAACTATCGGTCTTACTAAATACCACACGGAACACACGGGACCACTCGAGACCACACGGGTGCAAAAATGATTAAAATATTACCACACGATAGTATAAAACTGCTATATAATCAATAAAAACCAACTTTTATAATAACAATTGTCCAAAATATGGTAAAAATAATTTTTTTTAAACAGGTTTTTCCGCCGTGCTTCGGAAGGTAATGCGTTGACATTGAGGTTCAGTAACGTATTCACGTCTCCAGAAACGCGTTCAACCTTGACCTCTACCACATTCATTACGTACCTGTCTCTTATACACATCTAGATGTGTATAAGAGACAGTCTTCATCGATTCTCTTGGGGCTTCATTCTTGCCAGCTTTTGACTCCTGACTCTTGTCTTCTACTACCTGACTTGATCCAGGTTCCTCCTCTTCAACTTCATCGTGTTGATCTTCAAGTCCCTCAACAATTTTGCCTTCTTCTCCATCTTTCATGTTTACTTCAACTTCTACGTTGTGTTCGTCAATTTCATAACTGCTATTTTCAATATCATCATCTACATCGTCGCTGATGTTATCTGTATTGAGAAAAAATTTAAAACAAGTACCGTAAGATGTGTATAAGAGACAGCTTTTACAATTGGTCATCAAAATCTTTTAATTTAAATATTGCATAT
>NW_022745851.1:20118-31651 GCF_011630105.1 Anneissia japonica
GAAATCTAAAGACCACATTTAGTGTCCAGGAGTCCGAAGTCTCCTGCAGAGTTCCGGAATGGAGTTTCCTGGAATTCGCCGGATGGACTCCCACCACTCACACGCGTACTCCCGCAAATTCATGATGATATTTCAATGCCTTTGCAAGTTTTTACTACTGCCAATTGGCTCCCAGCAGCTAGTGCTAATCATAATAGGTATTACCATGGTATTACCATGCATGTACAACAAATGTTAAATGTCTAAAGAACACTTATTGAACAGATCTCCCAGATGTTGATTCTGCCAATGTGGGGACCAATGTTGAGTGTGGGTCTTTCTTATAGGGATTCTATTACACACCAAAGATATACATCAAAATCCGATGTATTGTGTGCTGCTATATAGGCCTATTGAATACAAATAGTATTTAGGCCTAGATGTTGAAGTTTGTATTTTTAATGGTACAGTACTTGGGTAGGCCTAGACGAGTGCAGGTTCGTGCGAGAAATGTCTAATAAAATCAGTAACACACACTTAATCTATTCTCAAAAAATAAAACATTCAAACATAATGATTTTGGCAGACCCAGGCTAGAAATTTTCCCTTCACTAAAAAAAAAATAAATAAATAAAAAAAATAACGTAAACGTTGTTTTGCAATAGGGCCTAGAGCCTGACAGAAAATAAAAATAAACGATCAATCTAATACATAAAAATTCAAATTCTCATTTTCGTTTATGTAGAATAGGTTTATTACCGTTCACGTAGCAGTATATAACGGCCTATCTTGATTGATGCTATGAAACCAAGGAGGTTAAGATGAAACACAGACATGAAGGTCATGGTTGAATGCGTTTCTGCTGACACGTCAATGCGTTACAGATCCACGATGTCAACGCATTACATACCGACACACGACGGGAAAAACCAACAAAACAAAATCAAGAAATATGATTTTTAACGGAATTCGGATAATTAACGTTCTAAAAGTTGGTTTCTATTGATTATTAAGTAGTTTTGTACTCTGGTCTGAAAGGAGTAAATGAGTAAGTAAATTAATTAATTTCCAAAACAAAAATAAGAACAAACATAAATACTTCTTTGTGGAACGCAAATCGAATTTCTAGAAGAGGTCTCGACCGTTCTTCCAGGTCAGGTCTAAGACCTGCCTGGGGTCCCGGCCGAGCATCTCCCCCAGTGTTGCTGCTGCCGCCCACAAGAGATGGGGTGCACCAACTCACTGCCCTGCCGGTGCGAAATGTGGCCCATCCGACTCAATCAGCAACCGTCGGTCGTCCATGGCTTCTATATGCCTACATGCTTGTCGTTGCTGGCTGTTGAAACCACTCGCTGCCAGAGAAAAGCTAAAGTACGTAGCCGGAAAGTGACGGCGATAAGCATCAGCGATGGCAACGGTGGAGGTGTAGTTGTGGAGAAGTAATCTCTACTCTCGCAGAATACGGTACAGCCTTAAGATGTCCAGTGCTTGCGAGTAGCATTCTTCTGCCGTGGGCTCCCCAACCACACCCCTCAGATGTAGGAATACCACACGGTGTTGGTGATGGGAATAACACCGGTTCAACAAACGTCTGAAGAGTCCCTCCTGGCGGTACCAATCAGAGGAAGGCCTGGAATGGTCAAGGCCGATTTCCCCCAACACTTTCACCTCATTCTTGAGAGTGAATGGAGTCGATCGAACTGGTCAGATGTTAGGCTTTTTTCGAGGTACAGGTCTATTGTGATAAAATTTATTCCCCGTGTCGTGGGGTAAGATTGAGGGTCACAGTAAACTACAACGCCTCCCGCCACGGGACTAGTGTCACCTCGGGATGGCTCCGCCTGCTCCAGGTCACTGAGGTTAGCCATAAATGATAATTCCAGCCCCTGGCGAAGACGGTCCATATGAAAATGTGCGTCGGCATCGAACCCTGCCAAGAATGCGGCCCCCACGTGATTGTGGGAGCGCCTTCCGCTTGAGCTTGCCCTCCTTTTCCTCCAGGTGCTTCTTCTCATGGGATGGCGAGGGATGGGCAGTATCTTCCCCCCAGCTCGCTCGAAGACGGCCCGGACTACAGCGGGTTCGACACGTTCGGCAATCGCTGCCAGACACCGCCAATGGATGAGGGATGCCGGATGGTTGGCAGGATTGATGGTGAAGGTGATTGGCTCATCTTCACCCATTACAGAGCAGATCATCTGCATCGCCCTGTACGTTTTGTGGTCAATGGCATACTTGACCCCTGGCGGTCCCATTGCCCTTTCCCGGTTGACCCGAATCATTAGTGCCTGCCCTGCAGAGTGGTTCCCTCACCCATGCATACAATAGCCAGCTGCTCTAGAATTTGGAGATGTCGCCGAGCTTGACGACGGGTGCTCCGACCTAAAGGCTTCAGACACGGGGCATGCTTCTCCATCACACGCACTCGCATGTTCACCACCCTTCTCAGTGTACAACCCGACCAAACACATGGGTTCTCCGGGCCAAGACAGGGACGGCTCGGCAAAACCGGCTGCCCTGTTCCAGTAACTGTAAGCGGTGGTTCTTTCGGTTCCACTGGATGGCTTTCTGCTGCGAGTTCAGTCAACGACTCTGCTGGCGATGATCCCGCAAGCGGTAGTGGCTCTAGTGGCCATTGCAGGTTGAGGTCCATGGCTAAATGGAAAAAAAGGATTAGCCTTTATCTGGTGATTAATCTCTTAGGTTTTCACACCTATACATAAGCAATCCTTGACTGATGCACATTTATTATATATAGTGGGCTACGAATAATGTTTTATTTCATGATTTTGAACATTTTCACGCTTTTCCCGTTAAAATTGGCCAAGTACTTACGAAGATATGATATTAATCATTGTTTTTGGTAAGGTTTTGGTCAGCTATTCGATATAATACCCTACACCCCTCTGCTGATAACCATTCAAGCAAGGCCTAACTTGTCAGCTAGACAGAGAAACGTGGTACGAAATGAATAGAAAAGTACGATGTTTTGAGGCGATAGGTCTAAGCCTAGGTATTTTTACACAATTTTTAATTAAGGAAAGTGTTCGTTCTGATTGACGCTTTTTTACCAGAATAGCAATGGGTCAAAACAGCAATGAACCATATAATAATAATAATAATAATAATAATAATAATAATAATAATAATAATAATAATAATAATAATAATATTGGGCGAAACACAATATAAAAGCAGTAGACATTTAAATAATTTAAAATTTAAAATAGTGACAAAATGATTATATAATGACATTAATTAAAAATAATAATAATGAAACAGTACAGTAGTAGTAATAATAATAATAATAAGAAATAGGCCTTATAACAATATAACAAAATACAAATTAAATAATAAAAATAAACACAATAATATCAGTGAACGTTCAAATAAATAAAACTTTAAATTACACACAAAAAAAATATACCCGATATGTCATAAAAGTTTATTGCCGTTTTGAACTGAAACCCTCCTTAAAGTACTGATCGACTTTGAGGGCTGCAGAGTGATGATAATTTGGTACATTGATGAAGAATGTCGATGAATTTCTTGAAAAGAAATTGGGAACATTTGAACTATTTGAAATGCTAGAGCGTTTAGAGTATTCTAACCAATGATGAGACTTTCAGCAGGTTTATGCTTTGAACGAATGCCTGTGTTATGTATTACACTGTTATTTTCAAGGAGTTATTTCAACTCACCATGGGGAGTAAGAACAACTCCCTAAGGGAGAGTAAATTATGTGGGGTTATTTTAACTCCTTAAATGGTATTAAATTAACTCAATGGGGGGAGTAAAATTTAAAGTTACTCCTATACAGAGTTATTTTCACTCCACCCTTATATAAGGTTATAATTTTGGAGTCAATTTTACTCCAGTTATTTGGTTGGTTGGGTTAAAGTAACTCTATATTTAGAGTAAAAAAAGAGGAGTTAAAATAACTCATCCACTTGGAGTTAAATTGACCCTCAATTATAGAAAATCTGTGTTGATAGATGAGCAATTTTTACTCCAATGTTATTTTACTGCCAGAGTTGAGCAATTGTGCCTCCATCTGTGATTCCATATTCTTGTCTTGTTTAACATAAAATTGTGCCAGCATTTCTCCACAATTAGATATATGCTAACTAACACAGTAATAATAATAAAGAATGTTATAATAAATAATTTAATTAATAATACAGTACCCTAATTTTATAATGTAATAATAATGTAATCATTCTGCAATGTGGTATTACTATAATAATAATAATAATTAGTAATGATACTGTTATTAATTTATAATATTATTAAGATGCTGCCATCCAATCCCAATTGAGAAAACTGCACAAATTTAGTGTGTATTTGGCCCCATTTGAATAATGACCAAGAATTTTATTGTAACCAAGTTGTGAAACAAGTTTATAAAAACAACTTTTATTTCTTTATTGCTGAATTTGATCACACATTTGGAAATAATGACACAGGTAGAAATCAGACCTCCCAAGTTTCCAGTAAACTATATGCAACAAAGTCTGTCCCATATCACAACTTCCTCAGAATAAGTGGAGATTTCAATGCGAGATTGGGCTAGGCCGGCCCCGTATTTGTTGACAAACTGTCTGCCTGCTTAAGTCCTCTCTCAGTTGCTGTTGCAGTTATTCTTGTGGATTTGTATCACTCTTTGGGTCATCTTAATATGCTTTTTGTATTACAATGAAAGTGAAAAATCAAGCTATATTTATTCAACTTATGTCTGAAGTTTAATACATTTACATACTGTCAGTTTGAAATGACAAAATACTAATTTAATTTTAATAGTTGTTCAATTAAAATTCACTATTTTCCAGTCTGTGTCAGCCTTCAGCTGGTTTTCCACAAGGTTAATTTATTTGCGCGAATTAAAGCGTCGGTTCGCTTCCTGAGTTCTGATTGGTTGCGCATTTTTTTTCGCTAGCAAAAACTCCGACAGAAATGTGAATGCGCATGTGCATGAGCCGACGCTTTAGATTCCCGCGAATAAATTCGCCAAGAAGAAAAAAAATGCTTTATCGCGATTCAGCCGTTGGATGGGCCTTGCTTTGAATAAATGCAAAAATATAACAGTTAATTGATTTGATACATTGAAGTTATACAATTACTGTCAGTCTGCAAATACAATACTAAATAGTTGTTCAATTAAAGTTTAATAAAATTCCACTATGTAAGCTACGAAACCTCGTTGGATGCTGCGAAGATAGGACTTCACAAATTATGCCCATACAGTAGTCCACTGGCCACCAATGTCTGCTTTACGATAGACGAGTTTTAACGCGAAGGATTCATCCATCATAGATGATCATCCGTCATGCAGTATTATAGGCCTTAAGACAAATCATTTTTTTTATATTTATTTTTTTTCAACTTTTCTTTACTCATGTCTAACATAAGAAAATACATACAAGACAAAGTAAACAAGTTGCATAGCATAAATAAATAACCTTTTTTATGTTTACTTTGAATTGTTAAGTTCAAGACAATAAAACAGACTGGATGTTGATATACCGGTGAATGAATGTTCTAATGTTACGTGATTATATTATACTTAATTGCATAATTCTGCAACTAATGTAAAGCAGTTATATTAAACCATTGTGCTCACTGGACCCTTTGTTGAATTAGGCCTATATGCCCATCTAATCTTGATCTAAAATTGTTAAACGAGCCGCTTTTTAATCAATTGTATCCTCTCAGTTCGCCCAAAATCTAATTATAATTTGTTTAGCTACAGCATGCGAAAATATGTTCTATAAAGGATGATTATAAATAATTCATGAGATTTTACCAAACTATCCTACGTTAGAAAAATGTGCTTGCTGGATTTCAAATTTAGTACTATATAACAAGTTACTATAACCATAGAGAAAATAGTCTAATTGAAAATAATTACACAATTAGACTGTATAGAACTAGGCCTTATCATTGATCGAGGATTCCTCGCACATTACCGTCAATAATTATTTCTCATCATTGTATGTATATTTTTATATTTCTATAGCTGCCTTATTATTAACTATATTTTTGTCTCATAGTTACCTTACTGTATTTACTGCCTATTTAATGTTTTTATCATTGACTTTGACATAGACATATTTTGTATGCTATTTCCCACAGTTTCTTATCATTGATCTTTTGTTCTTTTAATACTGTTTATTTAGATTGCTTATTTCGGCAGACTTGTACTTGCTTTGTACACCATTCTTTGTTGTTTTAGGACCGCGACCATTATTTCAGTTGTATATTATAGTTGTTTCTTATCCCATTTGTACAGTCTCCTGATGAAGTCCACTGTGTGGACGAAAGCTAGAGAATAAATTATATATTGTTAGTCTCAAAAGTGCAGCTGTTTTTTACTTTATACTTTCTATGACAAGTTAATGAGCTCCCTCCCTAAAATATGAATTGCATTTTTTTTTTTTTTTTGCGAAAATAAATGTTTATACACTCTTATGGAGCATTCTGGCATAATAAATTTGTCATGCGCGTATTGAATTACATAGACCTATGCCCACAAACTATGAATACAACGAACGTTTATACAATTCTCCAACTCCACCCTTGCTCCGAAATTTATCTTTTACACTGTTATGGCATTTCGTTTAGACACAAGTAGTGCTGCGATTTACCAAAGGAAATTTACAATACACATGGATTTCTAAAGCACATCTTGACTTCATAATTTAAGTTGAATTTCTGCATTAGACAGGCGTATAGAGCATAACATAAATGTATCAAACAAAAAAGGAAAAATCCACCTTTACATAAATGATATCAGTTTAATTGTAATAAATTCGCTCATTAACTTGTCACTGAACTTGTATTTTGTAGTCCAATCAATTGATTGTATCTTTAATTTTATTCCGGATGGTTAATACCATTTATTATTCTTTATGTATGTGTAAGATCTCCAACGTTTTCTCACTTTAACGTTGATAAAGATAGCAGGAGCTATCGAAATATCCGTTTGATTTTGTTATTGTTTAATATAATCTAGTTTTTGATGTCTTCTATTGTGTTAATATGTACCAAGGAAGTATACAATCGTTTTATGATAATTGCTGTGGTGTTCTATCAATGGAAATAGAGTTGGTGTATTGCTAGCCCAGCTTGATCGTTTGTGTGATTGATTGATAGCTAGCTGTCAGTGCCTGTCACAACGCCTTTACCAGCTCGCGGCGACATCTAAGACAATGGCTAGTCGTAAGGGCTACGCCGACTGTGGCTACACCTGCATCGATCAACACTGACACCTCACCTGAGGTAAATGATGATGCAACTACTGATAGAGAGATCTTACCTAGTGGTTCTGATTGTGTAGTTATAAATGAGTTATTATTCTACATACTAAATAATATGAACTCTATGACCTTTATAATGAGCCTGCCTACGTTTGCGGCAGCCAACTTGGCTAAAATACCGTTTGTTCCGGTCGACAAGATTGATGCTACTTTGTTGTTTCGGGAGATTCAAAAGCTCAAAGCTGATTTAGAAGTGGTTCGATCTGACATTGCCTATGCTGCAAATCAAAGATGTGACATTTCTAAACAGGTATAACAGGTAATTCAATCACATAATATCGAACCTAAATTTTCGGAAGTGAGTGATCGCCCCAAGTCGTTTGCACAAGCTGTTGCTAAGCAACAGCCTGTTAACTTCCTTACGAAAACAAAGCGAAAGGGAAATCCCCTGGTTCCGACTGAGGGCGTTAATCGCAAGCATGTTGCTTCTGCGTCGGTACGTGAGAATGCGGATAATTCACGAACTGTGTTAAATGATAGGCCAAGTAATGAAATTCGTGTTGATATGTTTGAAGATGATGAAGGATTCCGGTTCCAGCGTAACTCGCAGAGGTGACGTAAAAATAAACGTGGAACTGGAAAAAAATATTGCTCTTAAGGGTAGAACAACTCCTCCGTGTTAGTTCCACTTGGGTAACATGTCTCCTGATACTAGCACTGAGGATGTTAAAAATCATCTAAAAGTATCCAAGGCCATTGTAGCTGATGTATCATCTTTGCCCTGTAAAGTTACGGACTGTGCTTCTTTTATGATTAAGTGTGATGCATTGCATATTAATCATATTTATGATACAGATTTATATGGCCACTTAATGCTATAATTAGACGGTATTATGACACTAAACACTGATGATGATGGGGGATGGGCCTAATAATAATATTAATAATAATAATAATAATAATAATAATAATAATAATAATAATAATAATAATAATAATAATAATAATAATAATAATAATAGTAAGTCATTGTCACGGTTGAGGTGTGTTTCCTACAACTGCAAATCATTTTAGTCACGCAAAAAAGAGATTTATGATTTATTTAATAGTAATGATATTGTAGCTATTCAAGAGCACTGGCTTACTGATGATGAATTGTTTATACTTAAGTCATTTCATGCTGACTTTGATTGCATTAGTGTCTCGTCGGTTTGCAGTTCTGACGGAATACTGTTGGGTCGCCCTTTTGGTGGAGTGGCCCTCTTTTATAGAAAATGGTTATCAAATTTTATTTGTAAGGTAGATCTAAATGATAAAAGATTGGTTGCAATTACAGTAGGTAACAGTGATAATTTGTCCCTCCTTATTAATGCTTATCTCCCCTATGACAACAATGCCGATAATTTAATTAAGTTTATTGATTATCTAGGTAAAATCCAAACGACTATCAACGAATTTCATAGCAACAAAGTTTGTGGTGACTTTAATGCTGACATCAAAAAGAAATTTGGTAAAGAACTTTTAAATTTTGTTTCTGAAAATGATTTAGTATTATCAGATTTATCTTATTTAGGTGTTGATTCAGATAACTTTACATTCTTGAGTGAATCGCATGAAACCACAAGTTGGTTAGATCACATCATGTGTATTCATGGAGCTAATGCATGTGTGACTAAGGTTGATATAGCGTACGATGTTCTGGGATCTGACCATTTTCCTTTATTGTTTGAATACTCTATTAATTTACTACAGTTTAAATGTCCTGATAATGACAGTAAATTTAGACATGAATATGTAAATTGGAGTAAGGTAAATGCTAATGATATTGACTCATATTCTTCCTTCACTGAATCTCTACTTAGTAATGTTAAAATATGCCCAGATTTGTTATCTTGTAATAATGTTAACTGTAAAAATGAACGTCATTGTTTTGCTATCGATGACCTTTACAACAATATTGTTACTTGTCTTAAATGTGCATCTAGTGATTGTCTGAAGCCTTCTAAATCTAGATCATATAATATTGTACCGGGTTGGAATGATTATGTTTCCGATTTACATTGTATTGCTCGTGAAGCCTTCCTTCTTTGGAGAACCTCTTGCTACACTTCTATCTACCGTATATGAAGCCATTGAAACTAAAAATCAATGTGACATAATTTACACTGATTTCAGTAAAGCATTTGATAAACTGTCCCATAAGTTATTATTATTAAAACTGCATCAATTTGACATTAGCGGTAACTTACTATCCTGGTTTAAAAGTTACTTGAGCGATAGGTTCCAGAGAGTAGTATTTGAAGGTGCTACTTCAAACCCTCTCCCAGTCCTCTCAGGAGTTCCTCAAGGCTCAATTCTAGCCCCCCTTCTTTTCAACATCTTTGTTAATGAAATACCTAATATTTTCCCAAATTCCAGCTGTCTTATGTTCACTGATGACCTCAAGATATATAAAATCATTACCACCATTGAGGACTCCATTGCACTCCAGGCAGATCTGGAAATGGGTTTCCGACTGGAAAATGTCCCTGAAGTCCGATAAATGCAAAGTCCTGTCTTGCTCTCTTAAGAATACACCTATTACTTTTGCTTACTCTGTTCATGGTGAGGTCCTTAAAAGTGTAAATTCCTATCATAACCTCGGCATTTTTATTGACCGTAAACTGACATTTATTTCACATGTTGACCACATTGTTAAAAAGGCCAATCAATTGCTTGGGCTAATGTGGCGCAATTGCATTCAGTTCTCTCCACACACAAAACGTGCACTTTACTTATCTCTTATCCAACCATCACTCGATTTTTGCTCAGTATAACTCTCTCTCTCTGCTTCCCAAGTTTCCAGAATAGATCGAATCCATAGAAAATTCTTGCGCTTCATCGGCCCAGCAGCCAATTGGCCTCCTATTATTTCTCCGACGTCTAGGAGAGCAAGACAGGATTTATACTTTTTGTACAAATGTCTTAACTCTAAATTTAAATGTAATCTTGTATCTATGTTTCATTTTAATGTTCCTGTTCGTAATCTTCGTTATAAACCTTTTCTTCATGTTAAATATTCTTGTGTAAATGTTTGTAAAAATGGTATTTTCCGTAGAATTTCGTCAGCTTATAACACTTGTCTTTTAAAGAATAATTTTTTGGATATTTTTAACTGTAATTACTTTTAAAAGTATTATTAATGAACTCGTTTTTTAATTTGTATTGTATATATTTATGCTCTGTTTACTGAAAATTTTATTTCAACCTATTATTGGTGTTTTACACTGTTGGTTGAGAATAAAGAATCGAATAGAACCAATGGTAAACCTAGAGATGGGCCACTGTTCCACTCAATGAGAATGTCTCGACCTCGTTTTAAGTTAGCGTTACGCACGTGTAAGAATAATGATGAACAACTTAGGGCTGATAAGTTGGCTCAGTCACTTGGTGACAAGGATTACCATGGCTTTTGGGAAGGTGTTAAATTTATTAATGACTCAAGATCTAATGTATCTGAGGTTATTGATGTTAGTGGTGAGAATAACATATGTAATCATTGGGCTAAATATTATGAGAATTTGTTTAACTGTGTAGATAACACGACTAATAAAGCTTTCGTGGAAGGAGCATTAGAATACTGCTTACCTATTCTGCCCTGCTCTGAGAAAAGGCATTAAGTAACAAAATCATAGTTTTGAGTAAATGAGCAAACGTGTTTGAGTTTTTCCCAAGAAAAGTACAAATGATTTCAAATTTGTTAAACTATGGTTTGCTTAGATATATTATTAAAAAATTTTCCACACACTTTTCATTGATTAATTTTATTATTAAGGGGGCCAAAATGGAGATAATGCCTTTTTTCACAGTATTTATAACTATGAATGTAGATAAATACTTTTGAAATCAGGCATTATCTGCAAAAGTGTATATAAACATGCATTAATTATTAATTTATTCAAATGTATGTATATGAAATTTAATCTATAGATTTATAACATATATTTTATAAAAATCTTGCTCCAAAAACAAGTGAAAAACTAATATTTTAAAATATTAAAATATTTGAAACCGCAAAATCGTCTACTGTATTTAATTTTTAAAAATCGAAGTATATGTATGAAATCCAAAGGTTAGTGTAAAAATTGAAGGCTAGTATACTCTGACTTTATAAGATGAGGAATTTAATTGTGTACACAAGAAAAATGCGCAGAGGGGAGGGGGAAGGGGCCGGTGTTGTGAGGGAGGGGGTGAGGTAGGATAGAGTGAAATTATTTTTAAACGTATTTTATTTATGGTTCGGTAACTAGTATGTCATC
>NW_022745851.1:31689-35536 GCF_011630105.1 Anneissia japonica
ATCATCCACACCATCATCATCATCATCATCATAATCATCATCATTATCGATTGATAATTAGAATAGGCCTATCATAATAATTAAATCGTTATTGATAATAATAAAATAGACAAAGCATTATAATTTCAAATTCAAAGTTTATTGATAATAACTTGTTAATTAACAATAACACGTAGAAAAATATATAAAAATGGTTTGCTAATTTTAAATATAAGATTAATAAATTTATATTTATTAAGTTATAATATACATTGCAACTATCTTTACAATGATAATTATACAATATATAGGTTATACAAACATTTGAAAATTTTTATTTACAATGCTCCGACATTTACATTTTTTTAAATAGTTATTTACACTTTTTCTTTCACAGTTGCATTACTCAATGTCCCTTCCTCGAAGTGGAGCACGATCTCGGTGGCGAAAATTGTGTCTGTCCATATTTGGTTCACCACTTGGTTGCCTGAAAGAGTAATAATAATGATGATAACAATAACAGTGATAATAATAATAATAATAATAATAATAATAATAAAAATAATAAACACAATACAAAACATACAATGTTGATAAAAAAAAATAATACTACTAAATAATAATAATAATCTAAATTTAATACTTAATAGGTATGAAACATAATAAAATACAATATTGTACTTACTCTTCCAAAAGACTTCTAAAAAGGTCTTGCGCTGTAACTTGCATCATTTCGGCAAAAGTATTGCATTAATCACAGAATTATATAATATAAACGCCGTAAAAAATAAAGCAGATAATGCACTTTCTGAATAGTATTCTTCGAAATAAAGCAGTTACTAACTAGGCATTATTTGCTAAGGATTCCAAGCTAATTAATTAGATATTCGTTACACTAGCATCTGATTGGTTACTTACTATCTGTCTTGCGTGAAGTCAAGCGTTTAATGCATGTATGTAATGCTCCGCGCACATAATGCCTTTTCTCAGAGTATTTATAGTAAAATTTGCAGATAATGCCCAATTTTAAAATAAAATTTCATATTTCCAGACATATTTTTGGAAATTTGATAAAATAGGGTGATAGATTAGACATTCCAGAGTCGCATAAGCTAAAAATCTCAATTTTGAAAAAAATGTACTTAATGCCTAATGCAGGGCAGTATTGGTATAAATGTTACCCCCGATTTTGTTTTTAATTGTATAAATAAACTATCCATAGGGAAATCACCTGGCTTTGATGAATTAGGCGGAGAACATCTTAAGTATGCTAGTAAGCGACTCAGTGTACTATTGAGTATATGCTTCAATTCTATGCTGATTCATGGTCATGTAAATTTAGATCTGGTTAAAGTAATTCTTGTTCCGATAGTTAAGAGTAAATCAGGAGATATTACTAATAAGAACTAGAAATTGCAAATTGCAAGTGAAGTGCTGCGAAGTACAACTGCATAAAATGTTCTTCGAACAAAATTGTTTATGCGAGTCAAGTGAAAATAATGAATAATAAAAATATAACAAATAATGTGAGCACGACCCATTGTCTATATTATTAGAACAGCGTTGGTACCGTGTACAATAGTGTTTTGCTGCAGTGACATCTCTCTGCTGGCGATGACTTGCTGCTGGCGAAACGATCTGCGCATGTGTATAAAATGGTATTTATTTCTGAAAACACTATGCCAGTCTACAACAAGCGTCGCCTAAATGTAATAATTAGCACGTTAAAATAGGCTAGTAAATAAGTTTAACTGGGTTCGTAAATAATATTGGCCTCAAAATATTGTGGCTGAGACATGAGCCGATTAAACGTAGAAATAGGAAACCTAGAAATATAGTAAAAACGCTGAATAGTACTCCAGCGTCGCGACATGCTGACGTTGGTACGAGTAGGTTAGTCTACAAACGTCGCCTAAAGTAATTGATTTTACCCGGCAGAATGAAAGAAGGAAACTCCGCTTTTCAGTTGTCTTAGGCAATTGTTTTTTGAAAAACAATGACCTTTCAGAGGTCAAATTGCTGTCAAGAATATGAATTGGCTGCTTCGCAGCAATAATTACAGGCCTATTGCACTAGCATCTGTAATATCTAAGGTGTTTGAATCGATTTTAATAAGTCTCTGTGGTAACACACTAGAATCTAGTGATTATCAATTTGCTTTTAAAGCTAAGCATTCTACTGACACATGTATATTTGTCCTAAAACATATCATAGACTACTATTAATAGGAACGGGAGCCCTGTATTTGCTTGTTTCCTCGACACCGGCAAAGCTTTTGATCGGGTGAATCACTGGTCTCTTTATAAAGAGCTTATTGAGAATGGTACTATTCGTTGTGTTGTTGTGCTAATTAAATCGTGGTATGAAAACCAAAGGTTTGTGATACGTTGGGGTAATTCTATCTCTACCTCGTTTAAAGTTTCTAATGGTGTTAGACAGGGCGGGGTTATGTCTCCTCTCCTATACAACATTTATATTGGTAACCTTAATTCCAAGTTAAGCACATTTAATCAGGGTTGTCAATGTGCGAATATTAGATTAAATAATCTTAGTTACGCCGACAATCTTGTTTTGCTTGCTCCTTTGGTTGCAGGACTCCAGCAATTGGTACATGTCTGTGAACATTTTGCTAGTGAGTATGATGTTTTATTTAATGACAAGAAATCGTTCTGTATGCGATTTTGTCCCCGTACGTGTAAATTGGAAGGTAAATCCATAACGAAACTTTTTGGTAAAGAACTTGTGTATGTTGAGAAAGGCACTTATCTTGGTCACATTCTTACATGCGATAGTTGTGATGAGGCTGATATTCAAAGACAGTATATGTCTCTGTGTATTAGAAGCAACTCAGTCTCTCTTAATCGTAAATTTATGAAATGCTCTAAAGATGTTAAATGCTGTCTCTTTCGATCATATTGTATCAATTTGTATTGTGCTGCTTTATGGCGTGATTACCGTCAAAAAAAGCATTAGATCGCTTAATGTATGCTACAACAATGCATTGCGTCGAATTTTGAATGTTCCTAGAAACAGCAGTGCTAGCATAATGTTTGTCGACCAAGGTGTCCCATCTTTTAATGAATACATGCGAAAATCAGTTTACAGCTTTATGCAGCGTATGCTGAGTAGTAGCAATGTTCTCGTTGCATGTGTTTGCAAATGTATGTTTTTAAACACTAAAATGTATAACAGATGGAAGTGGTATTTGTATGCATAAGTATAATATACGCAATACTCATTTTTCATATATATGTATTATTATTATTTTTTTTTTTCTATTGCGATAGAAAATACAGTTTAGTTTTGTTTGTTGTTATAACTATATGATTAAACCGATTATAGATATGGATATGCAATTTCCGAAATAAAGAATGAAAATGAAATGAAATAGGGACAAAAAAATAATAGCAAAACTAGATTTCTAATTTTATGAAGTGCTTTTTTGTATTTAGAATTTCCTAACAATGATATGGGTAAGGAAATGACAATGGAAATGCACATAAAAGAAGCTATGAAGAAGAAGAAGGAGGAAGAGAAAAAGAAGGTGTCAGATATTGTAAGTTATCGTGCATTGTGGGTTTTGATACACTATACTATTGAGCGAAAACAGTTTTGAAACATATTGAAGTGAAACCTTTATACTTCTTTGCACACGACGTTATTCTTCATGTTAATTAGAAAATTATTATTCAATAATAATAATAATAATAATGTTTATATTGATAATAAATAATAATTATTGTTTTTATGATCATCATACTCATCATCATTAGTTTATATAGTTCCTTGAAAAATAGTTAGAGGACATCTAAAGGTCATATAGCTCTCAGTTTATTTTATTTTTGTGGTGTTATTAGTGTTCACTAAT
>NW_022745851.1:37077-39465 GCF_011630105.1 Anneissia japonica
GTTCGGACGAACTCCCCTCTATGAAGACTGTCTCTTATACACATCTAGATGTGTATAAGATTGTACTGTTTTTGTGTATCTTGCCTTTTTACTGTTTTCTTAATTGTTCACAGAGATTTCAGCTTATGCTGCCCTCTGTTTTTAATGTATTTTATTGGTGAATAATAAATAAACCTGAATATATAAGTCGTTGAAACAAAAAATTATGACAACAAGGCATGTAGACTGTAGAACACTTCATTTATTTTAGAAAGAAATTTTCGGATAGTCCTCTGGCCTTCATCAGCTTTACTTAATGTACAAGTTGGCTGTTACAAGTTCTATATAGAAGTAGATTATATATATATTATATATATGATATAAATATATATATATATATATATGATGAATTTTATTATTATATATATGTATATATATGTGTGTATATATATATATATGTATACATATATGTATATACTATACTATATATACTATACTATTACATATATATTATATATACTATTATAATACTATATATATACATATATATATATAAATATGTATACATATATGTAGGTATGTATGCTTTCTACTTGGATGAAAATATTCTAACAATCACACCAGTATTGTATAACAATAATATAGGCCTGACCATTGTATTCTTGCTGATGGGCGAACAGTTAATGCTCGTATATGACAATAAATGCGATCTTGAATCTTGGGGTGTAAGGGTGATACATTTATATGTTAAAATACTCTTCATGCATGGTGGTATAGTATCTAATTCATCGACAAATCAAACACATCGTAGTAAAGCATTTGGGTGGTATATTAAACTTTCTGCAGCAAGTTTCTTGGCAACGAATTCCAACCAATCACAGAGCAGAAAAAAATTTACTGCAGTGAATTTAAGTTACCGCTGCGAGTTTAGCGTCCTCCATGCATATTTTGACCAATCAGAGGCCAGAGAACTCGCAGTAAATTTCTCATTGAACTGCAGTTCAAGAACCGAATACTGAGCAATATCGCACTCCATAGACGTCACAATATCCGATCAGCCATTATGAGCTATAACACATCATATTTAAAACTCATGTGCTTTCAGAATATGTAATAAAAATTGGGGGTCACCTTTCATCCTAAGGAGCTATAACTGTTTAAAAATAGGCCTGATTTTAGCATAATTTCACTGTACATCGGCACAAATGTGTGCAAAGTTCACTATGTTTGATATTTGCGTACGGCATTGTTATTGGTCATAAGATGACAGAAAAGATCAACCTGCAATTTGTGACAACTTTCAAAGCAAACCAAGCTGCAGGTTGATTAACCCATCCAAACCAGAGATTGGGCTAATTAGCAAAACCATCCTCGACTGCATAAACAGCACCATGCTTGAAAAATCACAATTACAACAGTGGAAGAACACCTCAGCAGTCATCGAGTGGTTCAGACACATCAAAAAGAAATCAAACAGCACATTTATCACATTCGACATCGTCGAATTCTACCCATCAATATCGAAAAAGCTACTACTAAATACAATTCAACATGCCCAAAAATACACAACTATAACAGAGGAAGAAGTAGATATCATCATGCAGTCACGAAAATCAATATTGTTCTCCAACAACTCAACATGGGCCAAGAAAAATTCAGACGGTATGCTTGACGTCACCATGGGGAGTTTTGACGGAGCAGAGATATGTGAACTCGTTGGAACTTACATCCTTTCCCACCTTGCCAAAAAGCTTGGGAAAAACAATCACTGGGCTCTACCGAGACGATGGCCTCGCCATCATGAGCAGCACATCTCCAAGACTATGTGACAAGATGAAGAAAGAAATCACATCCATCTTTCACTCCTTTGACCTCCGCATTACTATACAAGCAAACACAAAGATCACAAACTTCCTTGATGTCACATTCAACCTGACTAACGGATCCTATGCTCCGTTCACCAAACCAGACAACAAATTACTATACGTGGATAAACGATCAAACCACCCATCATCCATCTTAAAGCAATAATAAGAATAATAATAATAATAATAATAATAATAATAATATCAAGCAACTCCGATTCAGAAGCAACTTTTCAAAAGGCCGCCCCCGACTACCAAAAAGCACTAAGGGACAGCGGATTTCAACACAAGATGAAATATGAAAAACCACCTACAAACAACTCAAAAGCCAGAAGAAAAAGGAACATCATATGGTACAACCCGCCTTTCAGCAAAAATGTCAAAACAAACATGAAATTTCAAGTTCCCTGTTACAAGTATTATACTATTATTATTATTATTATTATTATTATTATTATTATTATTATTATACCGCTCTGCATAGCAAGATGTGTATAAGAGACAGGAATAATAATAATAATAATAATAATAATATTATTATTAT
>NW_022745851.1:42819-44811 GCF_011630105.1 Anneissia japonica
CTTTGTTCATTTTTAAGTCAGTAATTAAAACAACTATAATAATCTCACTACAATAATTATAATTACAATAATAGTAATAATAATAATAATAATAATAATAATAATAATAATAATAATAATAATAATTATTATTTTAATATTGGTTGCCTTTTTGCCCCTTAAACCTGTTTCCTTTTGCTGTTATTGGACTTCGCCCAGAAAGCACATGCGTTACTTAAGGCTTGGTAGTAATGTGTTAGGTAGTAGTAGGAGCGCCCCACCCCCCTCCGCCATCCGAGAGCTTACGAGTTACGCAAATGGGTCCTGTTTATATTAATATGATATGCCATAATTGGAATTTATGGGACAGTATGAAACACCACACCGTTTCTGATATATAAACTGCAATACATTATTCAGCATTGGAAGAGCTTTCCAACGATTACAAACACAACTTTTTGGTTAGTTTATGTACTTATTCTTATTTTATACACATTTAAAGTATATTTTGCGGATATTTTAAAACAAATAAACACCTATTTTTGAATTATGTTCCATTCTGGCATGAGTGACAGTAGTTTTTAAATGTCTGATTTGTTGCCTGTCTTTAGTTTATGTTGCCTGTATTTAGTTCCAATTATATGCACATTTTGAAAAAAGGCCGCCATTTGTATAACAGGTGAAAAATCAAGTGTCAACAGGGCTTAGGGTGACCATGACGGATTAATTAGGATATCTGGCTATGTTGACTGCTTCTAACATTCCACTCCCCCTAACTTGATTTCTAGGCCTCTTTTTTGGTTTTTTTCCTAGTCTATATGGCCCAAAATAGTGATTTTAGACCACATTGGTAATGTAATTCGACAGGCAAATTACGGTAATATTTTTAGCAGATTTCTTAGGCAAAATTCATAGGCATAGGGCCTAGGCCTAGCTAGGTATACAGTAATTTCATTTTACAGTAGTTTGGAATGATATCAGGAGTGGGGGTTTTGGCAGTGGCCTACTAAGACTACAAACAATTTATTTGAAGCTATCTTGGGTCCGATTGTCCACACCAGTTGGGCCCAATCGTCTGTCACCCGAAGTTTTTATTACAATGATCAAGAATGTATACTATCTAGGCCCTAGGCTAGGCTTAGATTGCTGCCGTCACTCTGCTACGTATACTACTACCGCATAACGAAGAAAGCGACCCACGCAGTGCATTCTTAAATTTTACACACATTAAAATGTATTAGACGAATAACATATCATGAGCTTTACTTTAGTTTGGATTTATTATTTAACTGATCGAACTACGGAGTCCTCTTTCAAATAAAAATGCAGCGATAACGAGGTCGAGCCTTCGGTGCAGAGATCAGGGCCCAGAACCATGTGTGTAAGCAAGTACAGTACTGGGTGATGACTGTCCATTTTCAAACGGGGTATAACATTTTTTTTTTAGTTGTTTTTCTTTCTCTCTTTTATACATTGAACGCACCAAACTTGTGTGTGCTGCTGAAACAGAAGTGTATGTTCAGTTGAATAAATAAAAATAAATTACACTAATATCGCGAGTTGTCATGTAAAACCTTTACTGGGTAGGCAATGGTTTAGCCTTACATGTTTTTATGGAATACACAAGTCAAAATTCGCGGTGAAATTTGGCATAAAAAAACATGTGTTTCGCATGAAACTCACGTAAATTCAATTGATAAACCTTGTTTTAAAAAATGTAAATATAATTTAGCTTATAGTATAATGCAAAATTTCATCTACTTTGATCATGGACAACGTTTTCGGAGGCATGGGTCTTAGCATGTGATCCCTTTCAAGGGCAAGGAGAGCAATTAATTGCTGTGCTAGATGTTACCACAGCTGCACAGGATGGTGATCGCGCTTCTTAACCCGTTCAGTCCCATAAGCGCTTTAAGCGCTCTCTAATTATCGTCAGTAATTAATCAATTAATTAACAATAATTAAAAAAAAAACGTATGTGCAGTAATGTGTGCATGTATTTTCATTAAATAT
>NW_022745851.1:45498-47711 GCF_011630105.1 Anneissia japonica
ACACTATATAACCACTTATTTAGGAAAAACATTTTATTATCTTTCAATTCTTATCAAAGGAATTTGTATTACTCTAACAGAAAAAATTATATTTAATTATTTTTATGTCACTAAAAAAAAAAAAAAAAAAAAAAAAAATCGTGGGCCTGGATGGGTTAAAACTGATGGTGGCTTGCGACTCCTAAAAAATCGTATTTTTTAATGTTATATTTGTTCATCGATTCGTAAAATCACTGAATATTACGATAGTCTCACCTATGCTCGGTACCAGGCCTACTGAACGACGTCCTAGTCCCCAACCGACTACCGACTATTTTTTTAGCAGGAACTTCCCCGCGTTTACATACTTCTGTCAGTTTTTGCACACACAGTCGGCGTACAAAGAGATGTTCCCTAGCAGGTAAACAAGTCTGTACTTGGGTATAGGGCCACACAGTCAGTCGTTAGAGAGTTGTTTGGACGCGTTTTATGGTGCATCCAATCGGCCATAGTTAAGGGGAGGTGCAAAGGCCAAAACAGAATATCAGCGTCCAAATTATGTGCTATTCAAACGGTATTTTCAAAACGCGTCTGATCGCAAATTTGTTACCTGGAATAATTTGGAGGTCGCACCTATATCTCTTGTATCAGCCACATTTTGTCATTTGCCTGGTTCATGTCGAAGTTAAGCCACTTATCTAAATCTTGAAATATGATACGATTTTCCCTAGCTGCGTTCGATGACAAGTTAGAGCCAGATAAACATCCAGCCAACTTCGAGGCCATCGACGTCACACAGTAGAACGGCTTGTTTAATAAAATCTACTGTATTTTACGAAGCTCTAGTTCCAATGGATGTGCGTAAAAAAAAAATTTACAAATTCGTAAACTACTGTAGATCAGGTGTCAGTTTCCACTGCCTAGCCTAGCTATCCTCTGCCATTGGTATATAGGCGACCAGGTAGTACGAACCAACCGACAGTGCAGTAGCGTGGTCTACCGCAATAGTAGTAGACTACTAGGCCCTAGCTAAATTTACTTTCGATAAAAACCAAATTATTTTAATCGCTAGCATTCTCCCATTTAACAAGATATTGTTTAATTTCTCATTAAAATGTCTATAGTAGAGTAGATATAGCTCAGAAAAGGGCATAACCCCCAAAAAATTGCAACAAAAGGTTTTTCAACGGATTTTGGTACTATTAGATGTGCTAAATAACATACAAAAAGTCTTATAAAATCCAACCACCGGAAAGTGGTTTTTTTCAAGATGGCCGCCAAAATGGCGCCAATATCATAAAACAGCTACAAATTGTATTGTAATTGCAGTTTTATCATCAATATCAGGCTTTATGGGTCAATAAGTCATTTGAGACAATTTTGAATATGATCTGATCAGTATGAATAAATTCAAAATGGCCTCCATGTATAAACAGCCGTAAATCAGTTATTATAACTACATAAGCATTGTTGTTATTTCTTAATGATGTATGTAATTGTAAAAAACATCAAGCATTGTTTTATTTATCATTTAACATTTTCGCTATTTTACCCACTCTATGTCAACAAGTCTTTGGAATAACCTACTTAGACCGTGGGTTGAGGCTCCAAAATCGGCTTACTTTGTGAATTCTGTGACCCACCGATCCGCGCTACTTGGCATTCGCACAAAAATGTCAATACTATTTTATTGAAACATAATATAATTGTCGGCAATCGTAAATTTGGGGAAACTGTAACCAAAAAGGAGAATTTATCTTCGAAAAAATAATATCGCTCACGAAAGCAGTACCCAATCACAGCACACTTACCATACCTGTTAAGCATTGATGAGACGCTATTAGCCAATCACAAACGTTCTTGTAAACTCGGTAACTAATGTAAACAATGTCGCGAGGAAAGTGACAATGTGTAGCAATTTGGACGAAAGTTCTCCGGTTTTAGTGGAATATTTCAATATGATATAAGTATAACAGCCTTTAAATAAAATAGTTGTAAGATTTTAGAGGTAGTAAATTGCTTTTCCCGTCTTCTGTCGACTGTCATACCGTAGTTTTTTTAAGCCAAAGTCGACCGTTCTGTACTGAATGTGTATTGTATTACTTATCTAGTCCTACATATGCATAGTAGGAAGGGCAAGAAGTAATGTTCATCGACTTTGAATGAGACTGGAAATTCCTGTAAACATATAATATATTTTGATTCTATTTGGAATGGCTTTTTTTTTTTTTTTT
>NW_022745851.1:47716-64127 GCF_011630105.1 Anneissia japonica
ACAATGTACATTTTAAAAGAAAACTGAGGCTGAATTACTTCAAAAAATAAGAACACATTGAGGCTGATGTAAAATTTTTCAAATGTTTTTATTTGCATGCAATGTAAATAAATAACATTAATCAGTATTTCTTGCCATGCCTGTTGATTTTTGTTTAACTGCTTGAAGACCTTGGTAATATGGACTGAATTAATGAATAAAAGTCAAGCAATTGATGATTCCAATAAGGTGAAACAAATAAATTTTTAATATACCTCAGTTCACCCAGTACGCATCCCATCAGCACTTTCATTATCTCTCTGACTTTTACTGGGTATACATTTAACTACACAACAGTAAACACAAGTTTGAAAGAAGTTTATGACAAAAATCTGAACTTTTATATGAATATTATTGAAACACTGTAGCACATCATATACCTACACAGAACTGCTTTAAACATAGCTGAATATAGAGTTCAATCCAATCCACTTATAAACATGTGTTGAATATTACAATTATATAATATTATCAATGTAACCAACCAGCATAAACAATTTAAAAGAAACTAGAAATAATGAAAGTTTTGCTGTATTCATTATCGTTTATCAGCAAGTACTGTTCTGTTATTTTCTTCTTTTCATATTGCATTGTAAAGTACAATACAATGCAATTCAAATAGTCAATGCAAATTTTTATAAAGAAAATAAATGTGTTGTTGATAAATGTTTTATACAAGGAAAAACCTTAATAATCTGGTAATATTTCTCAACACAGTGTATGGTATGATGTCATATCAAATAGATAACAACATTCATACAAACAGTATACAGTTCCAATCTGATAGGACTACAGTACTTTCAGTTGATTCATGTTTCTATCCATGGCCTATAATATGGCCTGAATTGCCACCAGATCCTTATCCCTCATGTAGTGACAAGGCTTCATCCTGATTTGCAGTAGCAGCTTCAAGTAATTCCACCACTCAATGTTTCACATCTTACATGGTGTTTGCTCTATTAAAAGTACTTAATAAATTATTGTCTTTTTACAAAAAAATACATGGGAGAACATGACTTCGACCAGGAAGCACTTCCTTGGTTCTTGATTTCAGGTGATACAGAATGAGCATTTGCTTTGGTTGTGGTTCATCAACTTCCATTCACTTCATTCTGTGGTCTGTGAAAATTAATTAAACAAGCTAATTCAAAGAGCTTATCAATGCTACTGTGATGGTTTTAATGATCAAATATGTATTTAAATTGTTTCTTTTTAATCAAAGGTTGTTTTCCAAAACAAAACAAAAAAGAAAAGAAAAATAAGTAGTATCAGTACAATACAATATTAAATGCAGGTAGTGATGTTTAATTGGACATCAAAGTGTTGATAAATATTATTTGCTTAAGTCAGTTTTGATACCTATTAATTAATATATTTTTTGTTATGTTGTGTCTAAGGATTCCTATGTGATAAAGCATAGATGTGTATAAGAGTACTGTACTATTAATATAATAATTTTGTTATATTCTTTTCATGAAGACATTAAAATCAAATTAAGCCTGAATTACTTAGTCTAAGCACAGTCACTGAAGGGCACATCCCCCACCTCAAAAAAACTGAATTGATTCAATCTGTGTAGTAATTGTTCTTGGTAGACAGTAGTAAATAGTTGCTATATAATTGTGGATGGCTATTCTTGATTTGTCTTCATGGTCAGTTGTTTATGCTGGGTCGATTCATTTGCCAACATTATTGTCTCAATATGCTTATTACAATATAACATCATCGTATTTGATTCACACTACTCTGTGGTTATTTTGCTGTCGATAGTGCTCCAGTTTGCAAGGAAAAGGCAGGGCTTCCTGTCTGTGTGGGTGGTGTGATAGAGAGACGCTTAGTGCTTCTCAATTAAGTCAAACATACCATAACATTTTTAACGTTAAATGTAACCACACACGTACCTTTAAACAGATTCGATGCAATTTTGACTACTACTACTACTTGCACCACCATCCCTGAGATCCCCTTCGTTATATATGTAGGCTATTCATAGCTTCGACGGAAACTTAAAATAGGCTTTACTGAGGACTCGTATTTGTTGATTTCCACAGAGTTGCACATCCTTAAATTTCTTTTAAGCTGTTTACGCTTAATGACATAACCATACTCTAGGTTCTTACAACATGTATCACAAAAATATGCCTGAAATTGGCTCAGATTTATCATTTGAAGAACTTCTGGCCAACGCCATACTTGCAAGTGGAGTGTGTTGTTTACTATTTACATCGGACAAACGGCATAGAAGGTAGTTTGTGATTGGCTGAGGGCCTTGCAGCTAAGCCAAACTTCATTGTTAGTCGTCTTCTGATTGGCTATAGTTACGTAGAAACTTTTGATATAAATTTTCATTTTTGGTTACAGTATCCCCAAATTCACGATTGCCGACAATCAAATTATGTTACAATTTAATAGTATTGACATTTTTGTGCAAAAGCCAGGTAGCCCGGATTGGTGGGTCACAGAATTGAACGTTTTCGATCCTCAACCCACGGTCTATAAGAAGCTTTCTGATTGGCTAATTTGTCTTACGTCAATATATTTGACATTAGCAATTTTAGAAAAGTAACATTCAACATTGTAAACATGAATAAACAGGCATCAATAAATGAAGATTACTTTTAAGTGTCTTTTCATAATCTGTTGCGCCCAAGCACTAAAAATAATATATTTTTGAAAGAAGTCCTCAGATTGGCATAGTTGGAACTATCTTGAGTATATTTCCCGCACAATTAAAATCGTAACGGTACTGGTTTGGTCTACAGGAGCTCGTGCTTCGTACAGGTCATTCCTTTCATAGAAAAAGCCTTTTTCTGGAGAAAGCGTACCTGTCGTTAGCCATAGTACCCTAGGTCAATAGTAACTCCGGCTATATAAAATTGATTATAAGATTGAAAAGTATTCACCTTATTATTGTAGTAGTGACACTATGTCCACATTTTAATTATTGTTATTTATTCATTAAGGTTATTATATATATTATTTATATTTAAATTTAATGTATTGTTTAAGTACGAATTTTTACGTCCATGTTAAATTAATCTTATCTATTAAAATTGTATTAAATAATAATTATAGTAATAGTCATAGCCGAGGCCTAGCCTAGGCCTAAACCTATAGTCTATTAGGAACGGGGGTTCCCATGCATATATTTTTTTAACTAACATTTTTGTAATCCTCAAAGTATTTGATGAACGAATTTTTATTGATTTTGATTTATTAACTGAAAATCATATAAAATCACATTAACCTCTAAATGTATATAGTGAGCAGTGTTTAAGTTCTTAATACAAAACCTTGACCTCGCATTTACATTTGACGGCCATATTGGCGGCCATCTTGGATTTTGAATGAAAATCAATTATTTGTTAATTTATTAACTAAAAATAATATACAATCAAATGAATCTCTAAATGTATAATAGTAAGCAGTGTTATGTTCTCAATACAAAAAACTGACTTCTCAATACATTTGGCGGCCATATTGGATTGGCCATGAAAATCATTAATTTGTATAATTTATTAACTAAAAATCATATAAAATCAAATGAACCTCTAAATATATAGGCCTATGGTATAAACAGTGTTTATTTTCTCAATACAAAACATTGAATTTGTAATACATTACCCATTTTGGCAGCTATATTGGCAGCCACATTAGCGGCCATTGTCTTTTAAATGAACATTGATTACCGTATAACATTTCAGCTATATTATACAAACAAAGAAATAACCAAGTTGTTCAGAGTAATTTTATCATTGGGAATTGATTGAGATCCATGACCTATGATTTAAGCAGGTTTGATACACTGAAATTACAAAAATATGAGAAGTCACTTTATTTACACTCAAAAATGTAATACAAAACTCTCTGATCTTGGTGAAAAAGTGCTTTATAATGGTATAGGCCTAATGTATGGTATAAAAAATATTTTTAAAATAATGTTAGTCCAACCACAGTACTAACTAAAAACTAATGGTCAAACTCTGTGACCATGATTTTCACAAATGCTATCCATACCAATGAATACCAACACCAGTCAGATGCAATGTTTAGTTTCACAATAAATCTACTGTACATTTATTATTGTACTACACATGCTGAGTCTTTTTTGTGGATGTTTTACAAAGAAAATCCCTTATAAAATCATTTAATTCTTTAAATGACTATAATTAATGGAGGACCTGCTCTATACATACTTTATTATTACTGCTGCCAAGGAGGTTATTCATTCACTGTTGTTGTCTGCTTTTTAGCAAGATCACACAAAACGGATCATCATAAAATTTACCAGAGTGGTACATAATAATCACAAGGCTTGTTGCAACAGAATATCGGCCTATTAGCTTGCTTGAAGTTACCAAGCCGATGGTTCACAGGTTGAAAGTTGGGATATAGGTTGTGGGTGCTTTATTGCAGCCACAAAGTTTAAAAGTATTGAGAACACACTTCTGACCAATCTCCATGATGGCATCCTCTAACTGCTTCCATAGATCCTTGATGACTGAATATTCTGTGCCTGGCTGGTGTATATGGGGTAATACTGGCGATGATTGACTTACAGAAGAGTTTTTCACCAGACCTGAGACAAAGCCACCAAATCCTGGAACAAAGTTGTTTCTCCCTGCTGCTACCAATATGCAAGTAACCAGACATATACTCTTGATTGCACTTTGTTACACTGTTCAGTAGGCAGATTGAATACAGCTCCCTCAGAAAATTTGGGCCCAGCACAACCTGAACTGGTCACGATCATATTCCATTTCAAGGAGCAAATTTTGCTTCGTTTGTAGTCAGGAAGCGTCCAGAGCTCAAACCCGGGTTTTATCTCTTGTACCTTGAATCCACCAGCATTGTTCAACAAAGTTTGAACCATGAATATTTGTCATAATTTTGTTCAGATTGTCCCACTCGAGACGAAATATGCTGTTGAGCTGAGGAGTGAGGGAAGTTGATACATCGTCAAGAGCTGATGATGAATCTGAACAAAATTATGACAAACATTCATGGTTCAAAGGTGTTGAGCAGTGATGAAATCATAGTACAGGAGTTGAAACCAAAGTTTGGAGCCAGCAACCAGGAGACAATGCTCTGGATGCTAACTGTCTATGTATGAAGCAAGATGCGCTCATGAGAGTGGATATGGCCAAGATCCTGGCATCAGTGTATAAATGGTCGTGTTGGGCCAAAAACTGTCTGAGGGAGCTGCATTCATTCTGCCTGAGCTAAACTGTACAGTGCATCTGAGAGTATCATATCTGGTTACTGCACATGATTTGGTGGATCAACCAGCCATTAACTATTTTGTCATCAAGGAGCCACGGAAGCAGTCAGAGGAAACCACTATCCATGGAAATTTGATAGGAGTATGTTCTCAAAACTTTTGTTTGGTGGTGGTGGTTGGAAGCCCTCCCCCTAATATCCTAGCAGAGACAACCTATGTCAGAACTAACTTCAAATGATTTTAAATATTCTGGTGTCGTTTTAGCACATAATAAGGTTTGTCTTATTCAAACCTAAGGCATAAGAAGCGAATGGTCACTGCCATTAAGGTAGAAATTTGACGTGGGTGAACATGTTGGAGTTAAAAACAATAGAGATGAATTAATTAAGCATGTAATATGAATGTGTAATTAAGAGGTTGGGTCCTCTCAACTTTTTGGTGCGTTGTGGGAGCCCTATGCTATTGTCATGCCGACCATCTGTTGGCTAGTGTTCCTGTCAATGATAATACTCCAAAGGAAGCAGCGGGATCCACATGTGGTAACACACCCTGAGCCTTTGTCAACGCAAAGTTCCACACTCTCTGAAACTCCAATGGTGGTCGAAAACCTCGGAGTGAGTGAACCGGTTCAAATAGTCCTACCTAAGATCCTCGCAAATAGTTAAGGCCCCAGACCGTCTGAATTTGTAGTTCAAAGTTAGTTGTGGGAGAATGTAGCGTACTGCACTCTGAATTAATAACAGCATTACTGTAAAAACGTTGGAAAATTTTTTTTTTGGTATGATATATACTGTAGGTCAAATGTTATACCAATAATTAAGTTTCATTGAACATTCAAAATGGCTGGCAATATGGCCGCCAAATGTATTGCTAAGTCAGTGTTTTGTGTTTAGAATATAAAACAATGCTTACTGTATACATTTGATATTATGGGATTTTTACTTAATAAATTACGGTATACATTAAATTACTGATTTAAAAAAAAAAATGGCCGCGAAATGTATTGAGAAGTCAAGGTTTTGTATTGAGAACTTAAACACTGCTTACTATATACATTTAGAGGTTCACTTGATTTTTTATGATTTTTAGTTATTAATTATACATATACATATAATTTATTAAGTAAAAATCACATAATATCAAATGTATACAGTAAGCATTGTTTTATATTCTAATAACAGCATTACTGTAAAAACGTTGGAAAAATTTGTTTTTGGTATGATATATACTGTAGGTCAAATGTTATACCAATAATTAAGTTTCATTGAACATTCAAAATGGCTGGCAATATGGCCGCCAAATGTATTGTTAAGTCAGTGTTTTGTGTTTAGAATATAAAACAATGCTTACTGTATACATTTGATATTATGTGATTTTTACTTAATAAATTACGGTATACATTAAATTACTGATTTAAAAAAAAAATGGCTGCGAAATGTATTGAGAAGTCAAGGTTTTGTATTGAGAACTTAAACACTGCTTACTATATACATTTAGAGGTTCACTTGATTTTTTATGATTTTTAGTTATTAATTATACATATTAATGATTTTCATTGAAATCCAAGATGGCCACCAAAATGGCTGCCGATATGGCCGCCAAATGTTTTGGGAAGTCAGTATTTTGTATTGGGAGCATAAACACTTACTGTGTAAAGTTAGAGGTTCACTTGATTTAATATGATTTTTAGTTACTAAAATATACAAATTAATGATTTTCATTCAAAATCCAGGATGGCCGCCAATGTGGCCGTCAAATATAAATTTGAGGTCAATCTTTTTGTATTTAAGAACATAAGCACTGCTTACTATATACATTTAGAGGTTTATTTGATTTTATATGACTTTTAAAAATTAATGATTTTCGTTGAAAATCCAAGATGGCCGCCAAAATGGCCACCAAACAACCCCATGTGAAATTTTTTTTATTGGAACATCAAAATTCTTTCATGAGACACTTTGAGGATTACAAAAATGTTAGTTAAAAAAATATATCCTGGGGATGCATGGGAAACCCCCGTTCCTACCCGACTACTGCCTCATAGGCCTGATTACAGTATTGGAAGTGCAGGGATGAGACAAGTGGCCATATATTGCTTATTTAACCTTTCCTGAGTTTGGGGAATATACTTAAAAAAATCAAAACGTTGAGATGTAACGATAATTAGAGAAACAAAACATGATATGATGAGACAGGAAAATCAGGTGAAAACGAGGCTGATCACTTTTTTCAGTAGCTTGGTAGCATTTTCTAACCAACTCATTAATATTCAAGACCAGTCTGTCAATTTTGGCGAGCATCTGATCGAAAAATCGTCCCGATGATCGAGCAACTAGCCTAGACAATACATACAGTAGTGTGAAGTCGTGAGTTTTTGTGATCGTTTATGTACGCAGTTACAGAGAGACGGTTTAGTCAACGTCAATTCAATCATGGAGGAATAATTCAATTGAATTAATAAACGTATATCAGTCCGATGACTTGTTTGTTTATAAGTAGGGCCTATGCCTAGGATTAGCACAGTCAGTGTCTACTGTACCCAGCAGCAGTAGCGCACTCCTGACCGAGACACTGCTCCAGTCCCGCAGCAGGTGAGTTCGCACGCAGCCTTATCCAGCTGACGGTAAAGTTAGTAGGTTTCTACTACTAGCCTAGACTTTTCATGCCATGGCGACTTTGTCACATTAATTGTGCTAGTGCATTTTTTTTTCAGGCCCCTAGTAGGCCTACTAATAATACTATAGGCCTAGTTATAGGCCTGGTCCTATGAAAGACTGTCTAGGCCTAGGCCTAAATGTCTAAAAACGGCACTGTCTAAATAAAGGTGATATGCTATAATAACATTACAGTATATCATCATAGCCAGCACCAATTCTTGATTATTATCGATATACTGTAGGCCTAGAAGCTAGGCTACACAACAATAACGCCCCATTAAATAATAACATGATGCATATGTTACTCCAAACCTAACTTTCAGCTGTTGTTGAAATGTGGAATTCAAATAAAATATATACAGTATATATATATTTTTTTGTAGGACAAGATATGTAATATGCTGAAACATAACACTCTGGCCACATAGGTATTTGCCAGTTGCCATGATAAGACAAACATACCACAACATTTGCCATGAGTACAACCACCCAACATTGGCATCTACGAAAGAAAGTGGTACAAAGCATGCAAGCACCCAAGATGTTAGCAAGAAAAAAGCTACACACAATTTAAGGTGAGCAAAAGAAAATTAAGTGAATATCTCATCACTGTTCAGCCAGAGAACATGAAAAAAATATATTGGAATGGTATAAAAATATCAGCATGGTGTGTCAGTTTTATTAAGAAACAACAATAATACATTACACACTAGCAGACAGGAAAGCTTCAATCAAGTAATTAAAAAATCTGAAAATACTGTCAATTGATGAATGTCTTTCCAGATTAGTACATACAGTATGGTATGTTATTGATAAAGCAGCAAATGCCAATGTTTGATAACATTTTTTATTTTTAACAAACCTGGTTTTGCATTATTGTAACTACTGTATACTTATTTCTCAATAGGAGCAAATGACTGGCTCAAATGGATGTGATGCAAACAGTTCCATCTGTGTGGACATGATGAAATGGACATGTCCAATCATGGTCCAGTCCATGGTTAGCAGAAGGTGGCGATGCTCAGAGCTCTGCAGCAAGGCCTAAATATTTTTATCTAGTGATTTTTTTTTCTGAAGATATACTGAAATGCCACACACTTAAGTTATTGTTTTTTGCACATCTGGTTTATATTGCATGCCAAATTTATAATAAATAAATAAATAAATACTTTACCAGTATTACTGTACCTGTTTCACTTGAAAATATCTTAATATTATTAAATTGTATTATAATAATCCCATTCAATAGTAATCCTTTTGAAACAAATATGTGACCCAGATTTAGAAAACAAATTGTGGGGATTAATTTTGAAATATTTGGTGTGCAAAGTTGATAGTACAGTATGAAAATGTGACTCAATATATACAGGAACAACTATTTTAATGTATGACTTGTAATGTACAGTCTTGTGTAAAGTTATTCTATGAAACTGCTTATTTTTTAATGCCTGGATTATGCCTATGTCTGCATGCTGATCATTTGGTATTGGAATTTAAGAGAACGCTTCAATTTTTTTGCTGTACACCATTTTTTGTTTAGTATTTTAAAATATAGTTGAACTTTCCTATGTCATATCCAAAATGCCATTGAGAAATTGTTTGACCCTAACAAAATTTGACTTGCACTTACGGTAATGGAAAACACAACAATTCGACATGTAAAATTAGATCGACTTAGAAATTATTAGAGTATATTATTTGTCGTCTTAGGTAAGTTTAATTGCACTGGTCTATTTATCATGTCTGATTGTCTTGTATTATTTACCATAGCCAAGATTTCTTCTTTCATGATGATATTCAACATCCATATTTTTGGTGCTTCACTTAGTTATCGTTGCACATACAGTAAATTTAAGGCTACTGGTGTTACTAAATAAATATTTTGAAACACAATTTATCATCCTTCTACATGGCAAATAATTTATTACAGGTATATTTTCTCACAGTGAATATAAAATTGTTTTACTGTACACAGAATAAAGCAACATTGAAGCAGTCAGCTATTACAATATCAGGGCTAGAAATTTGCTTTTTCAGCCACTAGCAACCTATTGCTAAAATGTGCTAGTTGTTAAACATGTAACTAGCAAAATGAGCTTCTCGGCTAGTAAAATATATTGATACCAACTCAACATATTATTTGCGGAAAATAAATTGTATTAAAATAACTATAATGATGTACTTCTATAAATTTGTGTGTTAAATGTTTTAATATAATATTTTCTGTTATGGTAAGTGTATTAAATATCACAAATAAATAGCCAAATGAGTATAGGAAATCAATTTCTATACCTTGTACATTTATTCACTTCAGTGTCAGAACATTTTTAATATGAAAAAAAAATCACAGATACAAAATAAAAATTTAATATTATTATACTTAACTTATTTTTTAAAGTTTATCATTCATTTAATTTTTATTTTTTATCTGTGATTTTGTTTTCATATTAAATATGTACTGCTTATTGGAATTTTTCAAAATAATATAATTATAAACAATAAAATTTATTTTATATTAATTTTATATTATTTTGAAAATTTTAAAAAATATCCTTTTTTAGTGTCACACCCTCAGAAATGTTCAGGGGCGGGAGGGGGAGGGAGTTTTTTTTTTTTGCCAGACTAGCCTAGGCCTTGCTAACCTAGGCAGGCTTAGGGGTGACAGACGATCAGGCGGGCACAGATGATCGGGCTCAACTGGTGTCCACACTAGTGGGACCCGATCGTCCACACTAGTTGGGCTTGATCTTCCAAAAATGGGCCCGATCGTCTCGTGTGCCCGATCGTCTTGTGTGCCCGATCGTCTCGTGTGCCCGATCGTCTGTAATTCAGGCTTAGCTAGGGGCTTAGGCCTAGAGATTTCAAAAACTGCATTGGTAGCAAGCCAAATCTTTGACATAAAAAGGCCATAACAGAAACTCAATTTACATAAAAGATTTGCTTGTACAATATTTATTTTGATAGGCCTTGGTCTTTTAAAGCTGGGGCTAGACGTTTTGTAGGCGGCCACTGGTGCAGTGTAGGCCTAGCCTAGGCTAGGCCTAGATTAGGAGGTCTACTAGGCCTAGCCAGACTAGGCTCTAGTAGGCTAGGCCTAAAACATCTGCCAATTGAAGCCTAGGTTGTAACTTATTATTTGTCTTGGCTTCATATAGTAAATTATTATTATCATATCTGAAACATTGTTTATTATCTAAAAAGAACCAAATTAAATATGTTCGCCTTTACTACCGATACCATCGCATCGCCCGTGACTTCCGTCAACAAACACGTGATGAAAGCGATTTTTTTTCTGCACACTGCTTACTTAGCGTACAAAAATGTCCTATAGGATCCTATAAGAGAAAATCTTATAGGAATCTTATAGATTTTTCGTCACATCTATAGGATCCTATAGGATTATTTTAATAGATATCCTTTAGGAATCCTATAGGAATCGTATAGGAGTCGTATAAGTATGCTATAAGAATTTTGATATGTTTCCTATAAGATTCTTAAAGAAATCTTATAGGAAAACTGCAAGATTTTTAAATGAAACGAATAGGAATCTTATAGTTATCCTATAGAAATCCTACAGAATGCCTAAAGGAATCTTATAGATTTTCTAAAGGAACCTTATAGGAATCTTATATGAATTATATAGGTATCTTATAGGAATCGTATGGGTTTCTTATATGAAATCTATAGGAATCTTATAGATATCTTATTGGAATCTTATAGGAGCCTTATATGAATGATATAGAAAAGTTATAGATATCTTATAGAAATCTTATAGGAGTCTTATATGAATTATATAGGAATCCTGTAGATATGTTATAGGAATCTTATAGATATTTTATAGGAATTTTACAGATTTCCTTCTGGGATCATATAGGCATCTTATAAGAATCCTATAGAACTCCTTTAGTAATCCTGAAGTTATCTTAAAGAAGTCCTATAGATTTCCTAAAGGAATCTTATAGAAGTCTTATATGAATAGTACAGGGTCCCTATAGATATCCTATAAGAATCCTATATGGTTTCCATAGGATTCGTATGGGTGTCTTATAAGAATTATATAGGAATCCTATAAGTATTATTTTTATCCTATTGATTTCCTAAAGGAATCGTATAGATGTCTTGCAGGAATCCTCTGTGAATGCTTTAGTTGTCTCATAAGATTCTTATAAGAAAGCTGTATATAATGATTTATAACAGATTCATATAAATTTCTTATTTTTGTAAATATATACTGTTTGTTAATGTTAATGCAAGTTGTTATTGACGGGTTAGCTGGTTGTTGACATCCGTTGGTTCCACAATATTGTTTGCATGCACAAGCAGTATTGAATGACTGATGCGTTTGAATTCGAGCTGGAGTTGCTACTGGACGGAAAAATTAATAATGCATTAAACAACTCCTGCAGACATAAAAAAATACACTGAGTTCAAGATATACAAACCATGATTTCTTTAATTAAATACATCAACTATGCATAAATTGCATACCCCTTCACATAATATTGTTCGTCTTAGCCTTACTGATGCACATACCTCAAATTCCAGCAGTACCTAAATGCTTTACAGTTTTCAAATCAGTTTTTTTTTCTCTGTAATTTATATTAAGGCGTCAACTAGAGTTTATTATACAAAACCCTGTTCAAGAATCTGTCGCGTTACAGGTGTGTATAAACCAGAAATTTTCTGTATGATATTGAAGCCGGAGCTGTCTATATCCGTGCTTTTTCTTTCCAATGGTAGCAGAGTAAATTTAAAATCTTGCTGAAAGATGCCATTGTAGATTCTGCAGAGTGACCAAATTAAGTTTGAAATATTGAATCAAGATGGCTTTGGATTTTCACCCTTGCTTCACATGCTGAAAGATATAACAAAAAAATTCTTTTAATCAGAGCAAAGTGATACATACAGTTGTCTTGTGCATTTTGAAACTCATTTTTGAAAAAAAAAATAAGTGAGTCATGAAAAATCATAATAATACATACACTAGGTCAAAATAAAGAATTGAGGGGCTGGGCAAAATAACCAAGAACTGACAGTTGGAATATGATTAATGCTCTAATTGTTTTAAAATTTTAAATCATAATAATTAAACAGATTTTGCCGTTTGTGTCTTTAAGGCAAGTAATTAATTAGTATTGAAAATGTATCTTAAAATTTTCTACCCACATTTTAAATTTTGTATTTTCCTTCAACATGAATGTATTAAAAAAAGAGTATGATATGCGATAGCTGAAATAAGAGACTAACACACCTCTTAATCATAAGTCGGTTAATTAGTTGTTCCATCCTTTTTTTTCTTAGTTTTAAAAGCATTAAAATATTGTGCAATATACTTACAATGTTAATATCCTTTATGCAGTAGGCCTTACACACATTATTGATTAATTGATAACCTCCACCATTAGTACTAGTGAGTTCCTATATTTAAAGTGTTAAAAACTTGAAACTTAAAAAAAAAATTATTCACCTTTGAAAGTCAGGTAATTTCCTGTTTTTCCGACTGCCGCATTAAGGCTTTTAAACAAACATCAACGCTTTCTTACTTCATGAGTTTACACTGAGAAAAATTCACCAACAAATTCTGAAAGAAAGTCAACATATAATGATTTTTTGATATTTTGTTTTGCAAATCCACTGTTGACGAAAATAAGGATTTAAAATAAAAATAAAATTTATTTTTGATTAGTTAGCTCACCTGCTGCCGTGAATTGGAAATTGAGAAAAAAAATGTTTATTCTGTTCTGTAACATTAATTTACCAGAAGGAAATCTTAATTTGTTCACATAAATTAGAAGCATTTAACAGATCAATGCACATTGTTGTAAATACGAAGGAGTTGTTGGTAATAATGATAATAATACCAGTAAGTAGCATAGGCCTAGCCTATAGAGGCCTATGCCTACCTCTATATAAAAATCATTAAAATAATCATATCATGGACTTTTTGTTACAATAATTAATAAGTGAGAACACAGCCCAATTTACCACACTCCAATACTTCCATTATAGGGCAGGCCGAGCCTAGCCCTCTTTGGCATATCCTCAGTTCTGTCTTTTATTAACAGGCCTAGGCTAGACTCGGAGAATCATAGCATGCTTGTTATTCCCTAGGCCTAGGCTCCTAATCCTATGCCTAGAGATCCAATCCAAACCAATTAAATTTTTGACTTCAAAGACGCATTATACTAAGCCTAAATGCGCCAATTTAAACAACATTAAATGAATATTAATATAAAAACAATTCTTACCTATTGGTACTGCTGAAATACTTCAGAATGTATGGTTATGCCTGTTTTATCATCATGAATGTGCACTGAGAAAGAGATACTCCACTAACAAATTTCAGTTAACTGATAACATTCAAAAAAGCACCTTTGTTAATTTCCATGGCCTTCAGTGATAAACATGGATAAAGTGACCAATCACATTAGTGATTTGAGATTATCCGTGGTTGGCTGAACAGCTTAAATGACAACATCTGTTATTGTTAGCTTGTAAACTTGTGTTTTAAAGTTGTATGTTTTATTATGTTATATTATTTTAGTATAGGCCTAGACTTTGTCTATGTATTGTTAATTATACTGCCAGGATTGTCATAATATAAATATATTTTTCTTAATTATTTCAGCAGAACAGGGAAAATCTCCCAAAAATATGACAATTTAGAGGTTTCAAAGGCTTAGAAATAATGTCAAAAGTAGGCCCACATATGTATTTTTTATCAAAGAGCCCAAAACACCCCCCCGCCTCCACTGATGTCACCACTGTAACAGAAGCAAAAGATGACAGGGCCACGTGGGCTGTCCAGAACCCTTCGAGTACGTTCCAGGGGAATTAGGGAAAGAATCCCTGGAAGCAAAGGAAACTAGGGCTAAATTAATTTTTAAATTAAAAGACGGAAACACGATTCATATAACATTCTAATAATAAACCTAAATGTTCCCATAAGATCATCATAATAAACCAATAAGAATTGTATAAGATTATCATAAACCCAATAGAATTCTTTTTTTAGTCTAATAATATACCTATAGGATTCCTAGAAGATTCTAATAATATACCTATATGATTTCTATAAGATTTCAATGATATACCTATAGCATTCCTATAAGATTCTAATAATAAACCAATAGGATTCCTATAAGATTTTATTAATACGTCTATAGGATTCCTATAAGACTTTATTAATAAACCTTTAGGATTCCTATAAGAGTCTAATAATATATCTATAGGATTCCTATAAGATTTTAATAAACCTATAGCATTCCTATACATTTTTAATACTAAACCTATAGGATTCCTATAAGATTTTAATAGTAAACCTATAGGATTCCTATAAGATTCTAATGATATACCAATAGGATTCTGTAAGATTCTAATAATATACCTATAGGATTCTTATAAGATTCTAATAATATATCTATAGGATTCCTATAAGATTTTAATAATAACCCTATAGCATTCCTATAAAATTTTGATAATAAACCTATAAGATTCCAATAAGATTTTATTATTAAACCTATAGGATTCCTATAAGATTTGAATGATATACCAATAGATTCCTATAAGATTCTAATATTATATCTATAAGATTCCTATAAGATTCTAACAATATACCTATAGGATTTCTATAAGATTTCAATAATATACCTATATGATTCTTATAAGATTCTAATAATAAACCAATAGATTCCTATAAGATTTTATTAATACATCTATAGGATTCCTATAAGATTTTAATAATAAACCTTTAGGATTCCTATAAGAGTCTAATAAAATATCTACATTATTCTTATAGGATTTTAATAATAAACCTATAGGATTCCTATAGGATTTTAATAATAAACCTATAGGATTCCTATAAGATTCAAATGATATACCAATAGGATTCCTATAAGATTCTAATAATATACATGATTCCTATAAGATTCTAACAATATACCTATAGGATTTCTATAAGATTTCAATAATATACCTATAGGATTTTTATAAGATTCTAATAATAAACCAATAGGATTCCTATAAGATTTTATTAATAAACCTATAGGATTATTCCTATAAGATTTTAATAATAAACCTTTAGAATTCCTATAAGAGTCTAATAATATATCTATAGGATTCCTATAAGATTTTAATAATAAACCTATAGCATTCCTATAAAATTCTAATAATGAACCTGTAGGATTTCTATAGGATTCTAATATTTGAACCTATAGGAATCCTATGCGATTCTAATAATATACCTATATGATTCCTATACGATTCTAATAATAAACCTATAGTATTCCTATAAGTTTTTAATAATAAACATATATGCTTCCTATAATATTCTAATATTTGAACCTATAGGAATCCTATACGATTCTAATAATAAGCCTACAGTATTACTATAGGATTAGCATAATATACCTATAACACTCGTATAAGATTCAATTAATAAGTCGATAGGAATTCTATAAGATTTCTATAAGATTCTAATAATATACCTATAGGA
>NW_022745851.1:65146-71838 GCF_011630105.1 Anneissia japonica
ACTATGTATAGATATTATATATTGATCCTTAACCTTTATGTATATGCCCATATAACCAGATTTTTGGTGTCCTATAGGATTTTTATAGATTTCTATAGGACTTGATAAAGTCCTATAGGACTCAATTTTGTTTTATAGGATAATATGCAAACCTTTAGAACACCTTTAAGATCCTATAGGATCTTATAGGATTCCTATAGGACATTTTCGTAAGGGTAGCTTGTTGCAAGCAAAGAGTATAAACTGCAAGAGGTCCAACTGCCCTTATTTTGTATACAGGCAATGGAACGTTAAAAAGTACTCCCACGAAGGAGCGTGTCCTTCATAAGAACGTAAAAGGCGTTCGTATAGTCTACGCTGCTGTGTTTCGAATTCCAGCATACATTCTATAGACGCGCAGCACGCGTTCGATATGAACGCACTTTACGTTCTTTTAAAGACCACGCCCCTTTGGGTAGTACTTTTTGAAATAGGATTGCGTTCCAAAGAATCCCAGGCAGTCGGACCTCTTGCAGTTTTATACTCTTTGTTGCAAGGTTTAAAAAAATTAATGTTGGTGGCGCACTTCACATCATGTTCCTTGTGCTCAAGATGAAAAAAATGATCGTTTTTCGTCGATTATAGGCATTTTTAGTCGATTTTCATAATTAAATAATAAATAAATAAATTTAATAAAATTTGTATTAGTTTTTGTGGATCAGTTTAGTCTAGTTTTAGTTTAATACTAGGCTAATTACAAGATATTTTGTATAGATATTCCAACTAAAAATCATTTTTTTTAATTTGCTGGTTTGGGAATTTTTACCTAGCAATTATGACAAACCTACTAGCAAATTGCTAGTTTGCTAGCGTGAATTTTGAGCCCAGCAATATATATCACTGCATTTTACACACTATATTTATTATCAAAATATTAAATATGGATTTATAGTTACTGTAGTTTATACCAATGTAAAGAATAGGGAAGAACAAGTTACATTTATATACTGTATTAGCTTAAAATTTTAAGATATGAGACGAGAGTGGGGAAGATACAAAAAACATTGTACTGTACTTAACAACAAATGTTCTTGAAATCAACTTTGCTGGCCTATCCGCATCAATAGCAACAATTTCAATTACAGAGTAGGTCTGGAATGTTACACACAATTGACTGGTCCAGATATACAAAAGCTCTAGGCCTATGCTTACAAAATTTCCTTTCATTTCATGAGTGATGAGATTGTCAAAAAAACAGAGCACAGTCGTCACATGAATTGTCAAGAATGAATTTATTACATAAGATCTGTTGCATTAATGAGGATGGATTTATCAGGTATCTTCCATAACAATTTATAAATAATTCTTCCAACACAAAGTTTATTTCATCATCTTCTATAGCATCAAAAAACCCAGGGCAGTTTTCACAGCTTCTGGGAACTTCTGGGAACTATCGTCCACACAGTGCAAAGATGGGATGACCTTTCTGTCAGATTTGTTTAGCCTGTTAAACACCTACCAAATGAAAGCCATCGATATCCAACATGTCGGCATTTATTTTAAGTAGAGAAGTACAATAAAAAGTTTAAAAAATCGAGTGACTATTCTTACACCATTCAAAAATAATTAGTATTGATATTACAATATCTTTATAAGGAATTAATCATTCTGGCACTAATCATCAATGATAATTTTTGTTGTAAATAAATATATTCTGAAAAGCCCATATTCAAATGCATTGCAAAGTGGTGTAACATAGCCGCGACCTAATTATTTTGAATAGAATTTATTACTTCATTAATATAATACTTTTTTGTAATGTAAAAATAAAAATTAGTTAAAAAATTACAAATGAAGACAATAACAATATATGTATAATCAAGGAGGTAAAAAAATAGACTGTCTTGTTTCTCAATCTTTTCTAATGTACAGTAATAATAATGCCACTGTATTTTGACATCAAAATGGCTGGACATTTGACCCTCTACCAGATTTTGATCCAGCATGGAACCAGCAGGGCCACGCCTAAGTAAGGCAGGTGGTTGTATTTCCGAGCAGAATGCCGAAAATTAGTCTTTGAACTAATTTGGATACTGTATATAACCATTGCCAACGTATCATGCAGAAGTTAAGTTCAGTGCTCATTTTTCCAAGCCATTTTCCGCGCAATTTTGAGCTAGTTTTCAAGGTATCATCCACATTCCAGGACGAATAAACTGGCATTTTAGTAATGCTGTAATAGTAGGTCCTAGATACAGGTAGTTCCATGGATCTAATAATTAACATGTATATTAATGTACTTTATTTTAAATAGTGTTGTTTGTTTGTCTGATGTTTGAAATATTATTATTATTTATTTATTTATTCTGTCTTTCTACTGCATGCACTTTCAGTACTTGTGTACTGTTTTTCAAAGTGGTAAAGTTTCATAAAATACAAAAGTTAAAAGAAAAGTAATTTAAAAAACATACATATATATAAAAAGTGATTAAGAATTAAAAGAGTTTAAATTTCCTCACCTATCAAATCAAGAGGCCCCAAATAACATCAATGATCATTTTGCTTCTGTTTGTCGTCAGTTACCGCCAGTTGATAAAAATGTTCTACCTGCATACTTACCTTCACAATATCCGCCACCGCATTTTTTCCCTGGACAAGTCCTACGTTTACTCAATAAACTTCAATCAAAATGTCTAGCCATCCGGATGACTTACCAATCAAGCCTGTTAAGGAGTTTGCCATCGGGTTGTCAGTTCCGCTTGCCAATATTTTTAACTGCTGTTTGGAGGAGGGAGTTTTCCCCGATTTATGGAAGTTGACAACTGTCATCCCTATTCCAAAGATCATTAATGTGACATCATTTCAGAACCTCCGACTGATTTCACTCACCCCAATTTCTGCTAAAATTTTTGAGTCTTTCCTTACTGATTGGGTGACTTTTGACATTCAGAAACATTTAGACCCTAAACAATTTGGGTGCCGTAAGGGCTCCTCCACAAGTCATTATTTTGTTGATATGTTACATTCTGTCATTAGTGACATTGAACATGGTCGTGCCTTTTCTGATTGACTTCACAAAGGCATTTGACCTTGTCGACCATACAGTTATTATTAAGAAGTTAATTGATATTGGAGTAAGGTCATCTATCATCCCCACCATTTGCAGCTTTCTTTCAAATTGTAAAATAAATACAAAATTCAATTATTCTCTCTCCCCATATGCTGATATTGCCTGTGGTATTCCACAGGGAACCAAACTAGGCCCGATTTTATTCCTGCTACTTGTAAATGATATATCTATGGAAAGTTGCAGATGGTGGAAGTATGTAGATGACCTTACTCTTGCTGATACGCTCCTAAACTCCAGTCTTGCCTAGATAATCTTACTCAGTGGTGTCACAATAACTATATGAAATATTTCTTGAAGGTTTGCATGGCGAGTATCAATAAACATATAACAAACTTTCAGTACACCATGTGTAAATAAAATAAAAGAATTAAAAACCACTGGTCCCTAAGCCTTCCCTATATGGTCCCTAAGCCTTCTAAATGCCACATAATGAGAATTAATTTTATGAAAAGTGATATCCCGCCCCCTAATTTTTAACTTAACGGCACTAAACTACCATAAATGTTGTTCCTTGTATGAGCATCCAAGAGGTTGTATACCTTGTATATACTTAGAAGGGCCAATTTTGCTATTGATGACTTGATTTTCGTTTATGTGTGCTTTATCCGCCCCATCCTAGAATTTTCCTGCCCTGTGTGGCATGGATGTTTGTCTAAAGCCTTAAATTACGGCCGAATCAGTGCCGACTCAACTTCATTTCCATTCACAGTTATTGTTTTAAGTCGGCCCAGGGCCGCCTTGTGGACGTTCACACTTCTTCTTTTGGGCTGGTCGATGAATTGCAGGACAGGAAGTTGAGGCGATCGCATTTTGATGGCGGAACGGTAAATCACAACCTAGCATAAACACATGGAATTCGCGCGAAACATGAACCTAATTTCAAAAATTGTCCTTATACTTTTTCGATTTTTAAGTGGATAGCATTCTGCTTCATGATTATGGCGACGATAATTCTTATAATAACCAAGGCCTATAATTAGCGCAGCTCGATTTTACTCTATGCAAAGCCAGACTTGCGATTTCGAAAGTCCATACCTGTATATTGTAAACTGTCTATATAGGCCTATATTGCTGTCAATGTTTGGCCACAGACTGGAGATACTGATTGTGAATAAGTAGCATCGAGATCTATCTATTTGGCAATAATAATTATTTTCATATTAGGTTCATTCACAAACAATTTTTGACGCTTTTTAGAACCAGCTTCGCTCATAACAAATACAAACGATTATGTTTTTTTCTGTCCTCGGGGTCACGTGAGTAGCTTCACGAACGTCGACACAACACGCACGTGGTTGGTGAGGATAACGTTCACAGAAAAAATGATACCGCTATACAGTGTTATAATTTTAGAATATAAAAACTTGTTAAATTAATGTGTGCTATACAAAAACGGGGTTTCTTGAGCTTGTAATAGGCCAATATATTTTTTATCTACTGGAATTCTTTAACTGTAGAAAAGAAAGTCGTCATCTGTCAAACTGCCCATGCGTAAGCTTTGTATCACGTGGTATTCCCAATGCCTACAACTTGGTTTGTGATGATGCTTATGCTTCGCATGGAGGCTGTGAGTAATAATTAGTTAGGCATGGAGACCTTATATAAAAACTTTTATTCAAAAACAATAGTTCAACTAAATACAAATTACTTTAACAGTTTCCTTAACAATTTTATTTCTCAATGGTGTTTTTTCGCGCAAGTCAGTTCGAATGAATGTTGTGATTAGATAAGATGTCAAAATCGAGCAATCAGAGCGAACTTGGGCCGGCTGAGGTTCGGCTTACGTTCAGATATAAAGTTGGGTCGGCCCTGGGCCCGCATTGTGGGACCTGAGCCGACTCAAAAGTCGGATTAACTTTAGGTCGGCTCAGGGCCGGCTTAACATTTATTGATTGTTCACACTTAAAAATTGCCGACCCTGAGGCGGCCCTGGGCCGACGTAACTCTCAAGTGTGATTGGGCTCTAAGATGGCGCATACCCTTTTAAACATTTAAAAGTCATTAAGGCTATCTGTTCATTCCACCTTACATGTAGTCGTTTCCATCCAAGTGAACTTAACATAACATCAACAGAAGTATAAATATCAACAGACAAAAAACAATTCTACATAATCTGTTCATTGGAACTTGTAAACAGTTACAATATTGAACATTACAATTTGATCAGACACAACAACAATAATCAAAAAGAGGTAATACTAAGGACTTTTAAGCATTTTAAGAGTATGTGGAGGAAGTAGGTATTTTATACGGCGGATTTATGTGGTCTTTCCAAGTTGTACAGGATCAAAAATTACACCTAAGAATCAACTCTTTCAATAATACCACCATTCAAATTAAGTGAAATATCTTTAAATTTAGGAAGAATGTAGTTTGTTCTAAATAACATTAATTTTGTTTTCTTTATATTAATAATTGAACCAGTCAGCTTTTTTAGTCAAACAAGAAATTAGTTACTGTTGTAGAGTGACTGGGTCAGATGATGTACAAAGTATAGTGGTGTCATCTGCATACATAACAACTTTACAGGACATTACATCAGGTAGAGAATTTACATAAATTAAAAATAGTAAGTGCATGCGCACTAAGATAGCTTTTCTACTCTGGCGCGATCTTTTGTGCGTGAGATGAATGACCCCGACACTTTTTCATCATGCCTCTAGGCCTAATTGTAATGCAAATAAAGAGGGGAATACATGTTTCAAAGGGCTGGTTCGCAAAAAATATCTGTTTATATAATGAATTGGAGAAGGAGGAAACATAGGAGAAGATTTTACGATGGTACGTATTGCTAGCTGTGCTTGTCATGAATCACCCTTGTCAGGCAGGCCAAACTAGTAGGTCTAGGCTAGTGTATTTGAATGGGTCGGTGGCAGTGCGGCGGGCGGTCTAGCTCGGCCCCGTCTACCAAGCCTGGCCTGGAAACGGTCACAGAGGCCTACAAATGTTAAGAAAATCAGTTTGGTATAGGCCTAATAAGATTTGTAAATGTTGAGGTATGATTTAAAACTATTTGTCCTTTGAGAAGCAAGACTATCGAAACGTATCAAGCAAGAAGGCGTAGCCTAGGCTAGCCTGGCTTCCTAGAGGGGCCTAGATTAGGCCTAGGCCTAACCCGCAGGTCTATCTAGGCATAGGGCCTAGCCCTACTTAGGGGGGCCTAAGTTTGTGTTTTGTCATCCAGTCACGACATACATTTGTTTTTACATCAGTTTTATAGCCCTTCAAAACATATAAAATGTTTTTTTTCTCACTTTTTTGTAATTTTTTTCACAGATTGTTGCAAAATTTGGTCCCACGAAGAAGGTAGACACATCCATTCAAGTTCAATATATGTATTTTCCTTCATTCTTTCAAAATACATATTGCAATAATATTACCAAAGCTATGCACTTGCAATGACAGGAGATTTAAAAAGAGGGTCAATAATTTTATTTGTTTTCTATATACTTTACCTTGCCAATTTATGAAATCACTTTTTCATATTTAGAAACTGTACTGTATTTTAGCAAAATGTGTTAGGGAGCCTCGCAAAATAAAGCAACGCGTATACGAGTGGACCACGCGATGCGATTAAGGGCAG
>NW_022745852.1:0-655 GCF_011630105.1 Anneissia japonica
GTGCGTGTCTGTTAAAATTTGAAAATTCTCCATATTACTATTCAGATAGTTTAAAGAACGTTTCAGGTCATTTTCAGCATTTCAAAACTTTCCATAATTTACCCGCCGTACGTTCATTTCCAGGCACACAGCACATATTAAAGCTGGAAATCACGTTTTGTTACATACTTTGTGTTCCTGACACATTATTCATATCAGGAGTCACTCTTTGTGCTATTACCGTGCTCACGGGCGTCAAGACGTACGTGTACACATGCGGAAATCTTTTAAAACGCTCAAAATTATTCTTTTAAAAAAAAACTAATTACAGCATATTTTAGCATATTATGACCTTTTCAATCAGCACTGCGTGATCTTAATGAGGGTCAAAGTGCGGCGGATCACCTAACTCGTCCTCAGTGACGAGTTCAAATCTGGTTATTATTATTATTATTATTATTACTAGATGGTACTTAGCGACCTTGTTTATTTGTGCCTTATAAATTTACCTATTATTATTTTAATTTTCTAACAAACATTACAAGTTCCCCTTTTGAGTTTGCAATCTATCTACGCGCATCTTTCCATGAAACCCACCCTCAAAAAAAAAAAAAAAAAGAATGGCATGGGGGAAGGTAGGCACTTTTTATGGAGCGACGCTCTACAGTAGTTCTCC
>NW_022745853.1:0-538 GCF_011630105.1 Anneissia japonica
TGAAATAACAGGAGGAGTTTTAGTAATAGGCAGAGAAACATGTCGCGGAGCGACATCCGAGGGCCCGTTGGCCCGAGCGGGGGTGGGTTTGGGAAGGGGTGTCCCCCTCCATACCTAAGAAAAAAATGAAAAATAATTACAGTAAGATGCCATTTATCAGTGTTTGAATTGGCATTTAACAGTGTTTTAATAAACTGTTGTTGCCTGAGCAGGGGTTGGGTTTGGGATGGGGTGTGCCCCTCCCTACCTACTGTAAGATGCCATTTATAAGTTTTGAATTTCAAGTTTTGAATTGTGTTGCAATGTTTGATTTTAGAATGTATTAAACACTATTAAGTAAAAATTCAACAGTCAAACATTTTTTGGACTAATTTGCAGAGGTCCTTCTGTTGTCAAGGTAAGCTTAGAATGTAGCATAAATTAACGGTGAACGAAAATCATATCTTCTCCAAGTTTTGATTGTTTAGTATACATATTTGTAAAAACAAAGAAATTTCCGTATATTCCGGTGTATAAGTCGTACCTGTGTATAAGCCGC
>NW_022745854.1:0-873 GCF_011630105.1 Anneissia japonica
GTGTTTGGTTTGATCGTTCACTTACCTGGAATTGCCAAGTTGACAAACTCTGTACAAAGGTTAGCGGCAGAAATGCCCTTCTCTGTAGATTGAGTCATTATCTGGATACTAGTTCTTTAAATTTACTTTATAAGTCTTTGATTTTACCTTTGTTTGATTATTGTGACTTAGTTTGGGGAAACTGGGGGAAGGGTTTGGAAGATAAGCTTCAAAAGCTGCAAAATAGGGCTGCTCGAGTGATTCTTAAAGCTGATAATCGTTCAAAACTAATTAGAATGCATTTATCTCTCGGTTGGTCCTTTCTATGTGAAAGAAGAAATAATCATTTACTTTACTTCAGTTAAAAAAATTCTTGAGTGGCAGAGTCCCTACTCACCTTAATTGTTTTACTCTATTAAGAGATGTACATAGCTATTCTACCAGATCCAGTTCTACTGGTAATTTACTTTTACCAAAAGCTAGAACTGAATCTGGTAGAAAATTTTCTTTCAGGGGTTCTGTTGTTTGGAACTCTAAGGACTAGATGGTGTAATGCATGCTCAAGGTATCGGGGTGCGCGCCCTCGTGTCGGGATTCGGTGCTTCGGCATTGGCTGTGTCATCATCAGGCATTGTAGTCCAGTCCGAAATGTAGCAATATCAGAGGTTGTATTTTTTTTGCTATATTTTTAAAAAATTGGATATGATGTAGAGTAGACATTGATAAATCAAAAAAGTATGTGCAACATTTTTTTTTCATACGTAAGGGGGGGTGCCAGCAGTTTCAAAATGGCCGCCATTTTTTCCTAAAATGTTCACTAACACTGTAGGTTTATGTCATTAAAATGCAATATTCAATTGGAAATTCACTCATAACAATGACAACAACAGTTAA
>NW_022745855.1:0-959 GCF_011630105.1 Anneissia japonica
TGGAAGCTGACATATTCTATGAATGTAGGCTTGTAATGCAGGCTACAATTTAAAAACGGGTGGGATTCATTCAAAAATTCGAGGGGGTTCGCTAGAAAACAGGGGGGTTCGCTAGAAAAGGGGGGTTCGCCCGAACCATAAAAACCCCCCCTGGCTACGGGTCTGAATATATTTATGAATGTATATCCATGTGTATAATTTGTGCATACGTTTACTTATCAACCTTTTTTTTCTTGCTTTATTTGTTTTTACCTTTTATACTTTCATTAGTTTTGTCATTTAAGATTACTTTTGTATTAGTTAAGATGTTTGACGCACCACCTGTTGAGTGCCACCAATGTAAATGTGTATGTCAATAAATTATTATTATTATTATTATTATTATTATTATTATTATTAACAACTTTCAAAGCTCATTGTTTACTATTTTTGTTTATTTCTCATTAAATTTAGTACCGCCCATACATTGTTGATAGCCAATTAAATTCCAGCAAATTTGTAGTTATGTATCTCTAATGTATATCACTTACGTTGATGAAGTTCATGGAGTGGACGAAATATTCGTGTTTAATAAACTATGTTCCAAAAATACGTCAACTTGACTTCGTTTTTATTGTCACCGCCTTATCCACTATATATATACATATATATCTTGTAGAAGTAAACGTAAAATCAGTTTACATGCATAGATAATTCCCAACCTATAATAATAATCTACCCAACTGATCCAACTTTATACCTTTTATTCTATTTATGCCAATCCTATATTTCATAACAATGGCTAACCGGGATTTAGCGCATACAAACCACCTGTACTGTTATTCTCTCTAAGTTATAATGAATGATGACTTACTATCAATACGGATATAAGGTCTGCTTTGTAATCCAGCCTCTGCGTTAAATATCAGCAGCAACATTTCATGAACGAATGAACGATAATGTTTCAGTAACACAACCGT
>NW_022745856.1:0-839 GCF_011630105.1 Anneissia japonica
TGTTAAAAATTGACTTATATGACTTCATTACGTTCTACGTCCTACCGTCGTCGCGCAATCGAAGCTCCCTTCACCTCAATCCCAACATAATTTAGGTTCAGGGAAAAAAATGATGTGGTTAATCTTGATATCGGGAATGGCACTTCCAGCCTTGAAAACATGTTTTCAAATGGGCTTATTTTTTAATAGTAAGATCTTCGTTTTTCGGGTCTTCGGTCTTCATTTTGTAGACACCTATAAAGTGTCTACAAAACGAAGACCCTTAATTATCTCATCCATCCTATGTTGGTGTTACTACCAAATGACCGATCCTGCACATATGCGTCACTATACAGCATTCCTACTGTTTATTTTAACATGGAACAAGTTTATGAATGAAATATTCAAGGTTTTTGTAGGCCCCCAAAATACGCGTGCCGTTAGGCCAAGCCTTACTTTCGTTTAGAGGGTAGCAACGCCAAGACGCGCTCTACCACCAGCAGTGAACGTACAACATTGGTTGCCGCTATGGAACTGAAACAAAGAGTAAATCATTAAATTGACTCAGATTCAGGCAATAATGTGCTAAAAGCACGAAGTGATTTAAAAGCATTATTTTCATCACGATTCGTTTTTCTGGTCTTCGGTCTTCGTTTTTCAGGCTAGATACCATCGGCCGAAGACCGTTGTACGCAGTAAGTGCACAGCTTATAGGACCACACATTCTATGTGCAGTGTAGCATGCACACAGTGACACAAGTTGGCATGGAAACCAAACATACATTAAAAAAATAATTAGCCTACCATTACTAGTCAAATTAAAAACTTGGGTCTTTTTCACACCATCTATATAATGTATA
>NW_022745857.1:0-1462 GCF_011630105.1 Anneissia japonica
CCCTGCTATCTTTAACGTGCACAAGGGACCAACGTCTCATCCAAAGGTGCACTATCATAACTTGTATATCAGCCCTCCAGATGAAACACAAGGAGAGAGCAGATGGGATTGAACCTGGGACCATGAGATCTCCATGGTTCAGCGAGCACACAGTGGCAACCACCAGATTAGCCAACAGAGCTAATTCTGCTCTCAGCAAACCATATACGACTATTGTTGTATAGCGTTCCCCCAACCCCTATCACTCCCTTTGGTTAATTTTATTCACATGCAGAAAAGACTTTCTAATCAATTTTGAAATGACAGTACTCAAAGTATCAAACAAATTATTAAATGTAATTTTTAATATACTGTTTACCAATGAGAAAATATATTTGTTTGATAGACAAACGATTCGATACTTTGGTTAATGAAGTAGAGAGATTGGCTTATAAGAGCAAATTAAATAATCAATTGACAAATCACTATGATTATTTGCTAGCTACACATCACTAAACCCAATTGAGTTATTAGAAATCAATAATGTGCCACTGTTTCAAAAGTGTAGTTTCCCAATAAATTATTATTATAGATTTATAGTTGACCTTTATCGTCATTACTTTCATTTACATTGAAAGGTTTATTGGCATTTTGTAATTATCCTATTCATCATGACCACCGTCACAATCTTCATTATCAATAGTCATCATAATTGTTTTCAGTCTATTTATTTCATTCTATACAGGGAGGCTAACTTTCCGTCTATCTCCCGTAGCAGACGATGGTACAAAACACAATCTTCTTCATTTCATTTGCATTCCATGTAACACGCTACACAGTAATTTTATTTTAGTTCTGTTTGTGAGTGTTCCGTGACAAAATTATTGGCTTCTCACGATGAAGGTTTCTGCACCCCTTCCTCAGAAGGCGAATCCTATAATATTTTTGAGAGCTCAAACTATATATTTTTTAATTTTTAATTCAGATAGGCAGGGACTTTTTAATGTCCTCAAGTCTATTCGCTGCATTTTTGGTACATTCCATAGAGTCCAATTATCATTTTTTGAAGTCAGCCAACCACATATCTGGGTTATATCAAAATAGACATTCAGTAAATTCACTGTAAAATTGACGCTTGGTTTTAATATTAGGGGTCTTGGATGGAGGGGGTAATAATGTTCTTGTGCATTGTTTATCCAATAATGATTTCAAGCAATAGGGCACGATTACATGATCAATAATACATAAATGCAAACATTCATAACCAACAGGTGTTTGAAAATTCAAGTTCGCTTGTTTACAAACTTTCGACGAAATTCATGACATCAGCATCACAAGCCTGGTTCTCACGAGAGACCTAGTATCCGGATGGGGAGCTAACCGTTTTAAAGTTGTATAAAGACAATGTTTTACATACCACCACCATCATCATCACCACTGCAACCACTTCCAACATAACCACATCTTCATCGTCATTACCATA
>NW_022745858.1:0-214 GCF_011630105.1 Anneissia japonica
GGAGGAGATACTTCGGATGGCGAGAGACAGACCGGTGACGAGAGTGGCGCCGATGTCCATGACTCCGAACGAAGATTTCGTGGCCGCTTTCAATCGGGGAGGTCGGAGAGGCTGCAAGTATGCTCTGATATTATACGGTCACAACTTCAGACGTTAAACTTTCTCCCTCTCTCTTTTTTTGTAGGTAGATAGGTAGGTAGATATACAGATAGAT
>NW_022745858.1:346-540 GCF_011630105.1 Anneissia japonica
ATTTCAAAGTGTGTGAGTGTGTATGGCTGAATCTTTTAAAATAATAACAACATAGAAATAAATCACGAGAGAACGCTGAAATCGATCCTGTGGAGATTCGATGCCTCGACTTGGACCCATCTGAGCTTTGGCAAGATGACGTCCACGTTGACGTAGCGATATGCGAACTGCGTGCCGGTCTCGGCTAAAGTCAG
>NW_022745859.1:0-793 GCF_011630105.1 Anneissia japonica
GCGTTCAGGTCGCCCAAGTCCTCTTCCGACTTGCAGTCTTCGTCCAGAAACCGCAACAACCTCACAGTCGTCGCGATCGGGCGCGAGCACGTCGCGACGGAGGAGAGATCCAACAGTATTTGGCCGCCGGAACGATAGACGTCTTCTCCGCATTCGATTCTAAAGTCCGCGAAACCTTGTACGAAGCCGGACATGACCGTCCAACGTCTCAATTCATTTTTCGCCCTGTACGTCCCTCTTCCTTCTTCGAGTTTGATGTTGAACGTCAACGCCATGGTTCGTCGCGAACGAACAATGCTACCCGAATTACTTATTCTTCTTGTTTTTATACTCTACGATCTATTGTTTAAAAGGAAAAAACTGGCTTCGAAATTAACATATGAACGCGAGACGCAGAAAGTATAATACAATCGGCATGCTGTTCTTCTTCGCCCTGATAGTGATGTTAGTTTCGGTCGCGTATCCTATGCCGACCGATGATCAATCGCCTTCGACGAACGAAATCGACGTCTCTTTCGCAAAGAGCGTCGGCATCTCGTCCATCGTCGAAATGCGAGTGGTGAAGCAGTGGCGAACTCTGTTTGTGGGCGCGAACAACTCGGCGTTCGTGTTCGATCTCAATCGAACTCTAGAATCCTCGACGGCTACGAAGTTAGACTGGATGGCGGACTCTGTCGCCAAGAAGAAGTGCAGATTGAAAGGTAAGGAAGAACACGACTGCCAGAACGACGTGAAAATCGTAACTCCGGATTTAACGAACGGTCGAGTGTTGATATGCGGAACCAACGCTCAG
>NW_022745860.1:0-608 GCF_011630105.1 Anneissia japonica
CGGAATAGTTATCCAACCCAAATTAGAGCCCCTTCACAAGAGCAAATGTAAAAAAAAATTAACCATCTCTAAGATGTCATAAATTAAGTCCCACTTTTGAGCCGCCTCAAGTCACACAATCAAAAACCAGGGCCGACTCAACTATTTACTGCGAACATAAACAGGTTTGAGTCAGCTTTATACTGTAATGTACACTACTCAACCCTAAGTGTGAATGTACACAATTTTTCTGTGAATTCCTATTGAATTTGTTAAGCAATGGTAGAGTAGAAGCATTTATCATTTGTCTTACTGTAAATAGAAGAAGCTTACCTTTGTACAAATTCAAAAAGTTGCTGATGCCGTCTTGGGATACTCAATGTTAAAAACAAAAAATGCAGCAAACAGCATGCAGAGAGCCTCCAAGTATGAATCAATACAAGAATTGACAACTTCCTTGTCAATAGCAAGCATAAAGGAGTTTGATTTCAATGCTGATGAACCTAATAAAAAAAAATGAAAAATATCCTTAAATTATTTCAAAGGTGAAAAAAAAATACTACACATAATTACATGGTTGAGTGCGACAGATAAATCCTGGCACATGTAAAAATAACAGACATTCAATT
>NW_022745861.1:0-658 GCF_011630105.1 Anneissia japonica
CAAATCAAATACAAATTTTTAGAACTGCTCAATTTAGTATGCACATGTTACCTTATTATTTTTTTAAAATTAATTACAAACATGATTTCTCCACATTAACAGCACCGCCATCTCAACAGTCATCCATGAATAAATAGAGTTAGAGTGGTGGATTTTCGTGATTCATTTGTTGTACAAAATAACTTACCAGATTTTAATTTTTTTACATGTCTGGCTAAGGTGGATTTAGAAACACCAAGATCAGCTGCAACATCACGAACACTCCTTTGTTCAGTCAATACAATGTAAACAGCCCGTTTGATGAGGTCTGCATCTTCCCCACGATTAGTTTTCCGAATATAAGTTCTCATCTGCAAAATGCAGTTTAAATTAATAAATAAACAATTAAATAAATAAATATTAATGTTTTTATTATGCCTAAACACTAATACTAACTAAAATGAACATATTTCTGTCAACAAAGTATGTATAAAATAACTGTATTCACTTATAATTTTAATAATAAATATTTTAAATTAATAATTACAGGTCTAGGCTGAGTGGAGGTTGGACTAGCCTATGGCCTAGGGAAGCCTTTAACTGTCACTTATTAAAAAATCATTCATGTAAATTGATAATATTTATACTTCACAACACTATTTATGGAATAATACAGTTC
>NW_022745862.1:0-717 GCF_011630105.1 Anneissia japonica
TATATATAATGAACTACTACAAAGTTAACCCAACTAAAAAACGAAATAGTAAAATTTTGCTTTAACATACCAATTTTTTAGTCGCTTTTAGTTTTTTTCTATAACTGTGAAAACTGACAGGACCTTAGTTAAATACTTACCCATTATAGTCTTTCAGTGGTGGTCTGATAGGGTGGGTCCAAACACAGTGCCGACTAGACCCTTGGTCAGAGTCCCGGAATAAACCTCCCTGGGCTTATGGGAGAGTTTCTTTTTAGCTTTGTATGGCCCAAAATCGCCAAAATATTAGGGATTGGCAATCAAAATAATGTTATATGGATAAGCAAATCATTATTTGTGGTGTGGCAACCTTGTCGAGGCATCGGACGATGCGAGTCTAGGCCTGTCAGACGGGAATTCCCCACCTCCAACGCAAATTTGGAATGATGACGCCAACACACCAAATTCCAAGACTACGACAATCAAAATTAAAGGAAATGTTTACCTATTTAAATTTAATCTTTCTACACTACATTTTTCTTCATCATCATTAGTATACTACTATGTTGTTATTCTATAATATTATTAATATAGTATATCATTATTCTTATGCGTTTTAAACAATTTATAGTCTATAATTCACATTAATATTAGCGTTAGTACTGTTATTCTTATATACTGATGTCATTATTATTATTATCATCATCATCTTCCTTATTGTCATCCCCATCCTCATTA
>NW_022745863.1:0-1045 GCF_011630105.1 Anneissia japonica
CCCGAAGTTTTCATTACGATTATCAAGAACGTACACGATCTAGGCCCTGGGCTAGGCTTAGCTTTCTGTCGTCACTCTGCTACGTATACTACTAGAGCATAACAAAGAAAGCGACCAACGTGGTGCTTTCTTTAATATTACACACATTATTTAATTGTATTAGACGACAACACGATAACACGATATCATTGATTGAACGATCTAACTACCCTCGCATCGCAGTAACTGAACTAGGCCTAGCTTAGGCCTCATGTTTTTGTGGAAAGCTAGATAGTCGTTATGTACCCGACAGTCGGCTGCCGTTATATTTTCACCTTTTTTCAGTTTGCATTCATATTGTAATAATATTGTTAAAAATCCAACCAGTGATCATTCAGGTTGGTTTGCTTCCTTAAAACATCATATTCTGGAGAATGCAAATGAAACATCACTATTCAAAAATTAAATATAAGCCCAGTCTTGAAAATTACTTGCTTGAGAAAACAAATTTTAGTGGGGCCAATCTTAAATTTAAAGTACGTTCAAATACTCTGCCATTAGATTTTAGATTAAGTGAATGGACAGAAGAAATTAATGGTTGTTGTACGATATGTGATTCTGGTGACACAGAAGATATTATACACTTTTTATTTACTTGTACTGCATTAACAACTATTAGAGAAAATCACCTTGACAGGCTTAGAAATGAACTGTTGTACAATGATGAATACAATGTTTGGGAATCATTCTACAATAGTAATTCTGAAGATAAACTTATATATGTCCTTGGAGGAAACTCAAATTTTCTCAGTCATAATGTTCTACTTAGCTTTGATAGTTTTTGCAAATCTTATCCTATTAAAGCATGGCAAAAACGCACTGAGATGAAAGCCCTCCAAGAGCAATCATAAGGTTTTTCTTTAATAAGTTGTTCTAACTTTAAGCTTTTCTGGATTATACCTGTGTGTGACTTTTATATATGGGTGTGTATATTATGTATGTATGTGTATTTATGTATGTATGTATGTGTGCATGTGTGTATATGTATGTGTGTGTGTGTATGTAT
>NW_022745864.1:0-763 GCF_011630105.1 Anneissia japonica
ACAGAAAATATTAGTAATGTCTATTGTTTTTCAATGCATTGATAGCAGTTCAGAAAAAAAAAAAAGAATTATGCATACAATATGTGTTAATAAAGATACTACTAAAATATATGTTATGATGATCATCATCATCCCACAAAATAAATTGAGAATTTTTGGCAAAAGCACAATAGTAATTAGAAATATTGATAGCAGTTAAAAAATGTATTTCTACTCAAGTTTATAATTTATTAACAATCAGAAAGTTAGACCCACTACACGAATATATGCAAACAAACATATAACGTCACAAGACATAACAAGTAGACATGTGTGGCAAACATAGCAGTCATTCTCATTTGCTACCTAATGAAGCATTTTTTTTTTATAAAGCAAAAGCATAATTTAAGATTCAGTATAATAAAAAAAAGTCAATTTTTACCTGGTGCGTCACTGGTTGATGTTTGCGAAGAAGCTTCAAAGACATCCATAACAGCGAGAAGTTGCTCGTCTGTGAATTCCTCAACAGGCTGTATTTGAAAAACTGGAGTACGAACAGGTTGGGACGCAGCTTGCGTCGTTGGGCGCTTCCTGAGGCGTTCTTTTCTTTCGTCGCTATGGCTTCTTTGCCTTCAGGAAAAGACTCCAAGTACTTCTTAAAGCGATGGAAGCTTGGTCTGAACATCATCCTAGTTGGCTGCACCTGCAAAACTCAAAAAAAAAAAGATCACGGGCAAAGATATGTGTTATTAAACTAAGCAATAAAAAAGAAAGATGTTACCAT
>NW_022745865.1:0-613 GCF_011630105.1 Anneissia japonica
ACTCATTTTGTGGTGAGACCTCACAAAAACAAATGAAAAGAGTATTTGTAGGATACAATGCCCCATTTACAAGAGAATTATTTTCAATTGTTTGAAAAAAAAAATGTTCTAAATATGCTTTGCTGAAGAAAGTGAGCGGTGTTAGCTTATTGTAGCGCATGTGACATGCATGTGACAATATTATATGAGTCTGACAAAATTATGCATACAGTACCTTGCATACAGTACCTTGTTGAGCGGTGTTAGCTTATTGTAGCACGCATGTGACAATATTATATGAGTCTCACAAAATTATGCATACAGTACCTTGCATACAGTACCTTGTTGAGCGGTGTTAGCTTATTGTAGCACATGTGACAATATTATATGAGTCTCACAAAATTATGCATACAGTACCTTGCATACAGTACCTTGTTGAGCGGTGTTAGCTTATTCTAGCATGCATGTGACATGCATGTCACAATATTATATGAGTCTCACAAAATTATGCATACAGTACCTTGCATACAGTACCTTGTTGAGCGGTGTTAGCTTATTGTAGCATGCAGGTGACAATATTATATGAGTCTGACAAAATTATGCATACAGTACCTTGTGTCCCAAAAACGGACTC
>NW_022745866.1:0-1131 GCF_011630105.1 Anneissia japonica
CATAGTTATCATCTTGTCTTGAGAATAAACAATTAACAGCCTAGCGACTGCGCACTCGCATACAGCACACGTACAGGTAAATAATGGACAAACACGTTCATAAATTCAAGTAAATAGTTTAATGAGATAAAATATTGAACATTAGGTCCACATAAGATAACAACATACAAATGAAAAGCCATGCATACGACCTAACGTTGGTTCGAAATTAAATAGGCACAATACATCAGCTTTTACTTCAGCTGCTTGAAACACTTGGCGTTTCTTGAATGTCTTAGGTCTCTCCGGAATTTAAACTGCACTCCTCTGACCATCTATAAATTAACAAAATGCATCATTTCTAGAATAGTTACTTAAAGACACTTCATTTCAAGCATTCTAAAATATCATTAACTTTTAAACTTCTACAATAATAAACTGTTAATCGTTTCAAACCTCTATTATGCACAATTGTAGACCTACACATAATTATTGCTATACAGTAGTTTGACATTTAAATTTTAATTTAATGTTCATTCAACTACACTTAACAATGAACCGCTGTTTCCTATTAATGATATTGCCTTGTTTTATTCAAAATGTTTCAATTATTGCTGTTCTCTAATTAAAGGTGATTGAATGAGGACCATTCAGGATCAATGAAATTGACGTGTACAAATTACAACCCCGGACTGTAATGGACCTCCAAATTGGACAATAGTCGGATGTATTAGGTGTACTGTTAAATGCCACACCTCTACACAAATGTATAGCTGTCTTATATTATACAAAAAGAACCAATAATGAATAATTTGTACCCAGCTTTTAGGTTGCACATACACCTATGCTTTGGATCATACACTTATAAAATAAAATTAAAATCTGAAAATTAATGAACAGTAGACATGCTGTACAAGATTGTAGAAATACCATGTTACTCGCCTGTAATACATACAGAATGAAAATAAAGATAGTACTTTATTGAGACTCAAATTATTTTACAAAAGCTTTCACCATCAGTCTATGCATTAGGTGTTGTGAAATTAGAGTAAAAGAACACTCTTTTCAAGAAAGCCACTTGAGAAAATTCAAGTGTTCCCTGAAAACTAGCAACATAGTGTAAATGGAAAATATAGTATGAGCATCAGTGGT
>NW_022745867.1:0-2959 GCF_011630105.1 Anneissia japonica
CTGTTGTTGTCATTGTTATGAGTGAATTTCCAATTGAATGCTGCATTTTAATAACATAAACTTACTATATTAGTGACAATTTTAGGAAAAAATGGCGGCCATTTTGAAACAGCTGGCAACCCCCCTTACGTATGAAAAAAAAATGTTGCACATACTTTTTTGATTTATCAATGTCTACTCTACATTATATCCAATTTTTTAAAAATATGGCAAAAAAAAATGCAACCTCTGATATTGCTACATTTCGGACTGGACTAATAGGCCTAATGGAATCAGTGAATTTATTATATATAAATAATTGTAAGTTAACCTTTCCTTATTTATATATACTGAAACCAGTAACTTTATTATGTTTGGTTATCCTTTCATTATCTATATATAATAAAATCAGTAAACTAATTATATATAAATAACGAAAACGTTAACGCAATTATTTACATATAATCTTTTAGACGTAAATGCATTATATATAAATAATGGGTGACTTATTCAATTATATGAATTACATATAAATAATTGTGTTAAATAATAAATTTACACTTGGCGCCTCATAACTACCTGGGTTGGCAGCTTTGTTAGTAAGTCCTCAAGAATACCGATGACATTTTGTGTGTTATCAATTGTTTTATCTTTAACTGATACTTTTCTTCCACTTGTATTTTTGCATGCATCGCTTTGTACTTCCCCTCACTCGATTCAGAATCACTCAGAAGGGCACACGTCACTATATCAGGATCTGGTTTAATCTCCGACTCTATCAAATGATCTGTTATGCTTTGTTGCAGGTATTTGTCATGTGACCAGGTTTTTTGCACTTTTATACCGTGCTTTTTAGCTTCGTCGGGCAGTCGTTTAATTTGTGGCCCGTTAAACTGCATTCATAGCATGTTAGATCTATTTTCTGATCTATATGGAAGATTCTCGCTTTGAAATTATTTATCTTAAGCACCCTCAGAAGACTTCCTTTGAATGGTTGAACAAAAACAGCTCTGCCTCCATTTACAAATCTTGAAAGCTTTCCATTGATTAGAAACTTGATAAATTGTATTTCTCTTTGGATATTTTTGCATCCAATTTTTTTTTAAGGCAATTGTAATTTCTTCATCCCGAACAAAGGTATATCCTTAACTAGGATTCTTATTTCATTTTCATCTCCGGCGATATATGGGTTGACATCATACACTTTAACCTGTTTTCCATTTATTTTTAAACCAGAAATGATTGATTTCACTCTTTCGCTGTGATCATCTATATAAATTCTCCAAAGGTTTCTAATTTTTGGGTTCTGAGGTGGTCACAATTGATGACATCACTTAACGAAAAATAAAGTACCTCTTCTTTGAATCCTCGTTTTTGTTTCTAATTTCAACATCCTTAAGAAAGATACTGGCTTTACGTTTAATCTTTTGTTATAGTTAATAGTAGTCGTGGCAACAGACGTTCGGGAACAAAAGCTTTTCAAATTGTGTTCACTCGAGCGTGAACTGTCAAAACGACTCAATAGAGCTGGTTGTTAGGGTAAACAAGGGTTCTTACCGACCGTTTGCTGAGTTGTTTTGGCGGGTTGATTAAATTTATTTTCTCTAGCAGGCTTGGTTCAAGAACTGCTTTCAACTTCGTTCTATGATTATCAGAAAGAAAATCAATCAAACGATCTTTGACCACATAACGTTCCAAATTACAAATTTTCAGGATGATTCCGAATTTTTTTTACAAGAAATCAGAAAAAATGTGGAATTTTATTGTTAGTTCTTTAGTGTACGTACACATAAAACGCCACCAACGATCTTTTCTTTTCCTAATATTTAATGCAGGGACGTATCCAGGGGGGTGGGGAGCCGTGGGAGCCACGGCTCACCCCCCCCCCCCTTTGTACACAGTGTTAAAATTTTAAAGCTTATTCTTGAGCCAATACAAATTCTTTCCTGGGATCACTTAAAATAAATACTTCTAAACATGTAAATATGCATCAGTACACGTTATACATAGGCCTAATAGAACACATAGGCCTAAGCGTGATTTAATAAAATCTTAAATCCATAAATCTCAGGCCAGGTCTTTTAAGATAGCAATGCGATACTGTGGTTCAATTTCGTTTTTATCCTTTTGCAAGTTTCTTTAAATGTTTGTTTAATAATACTACTACTAATAGTAATAATAATAATAATAACAATGATGATGATGACGATAGTAATAATTGATATTAGTAGATGGATTTCACAATAAAAAGTGAAGAAAATTGTGCTAAATGCGAAAAAAAAGTTGTGATTTGTTGATCATAATATAGTATATATAGTTCAAGCTTAGTAAGCTATAATGAGGCCTAAGTTGTCCTGGATTTTAAGTAGATCCCTGATAAAAGATCATGAGAAATTTGTTGGCGTTTCATTTTGACTATAATGGTAATGTGATGATGATGAATTTTATTATATAATAGTGTCATTTCCGGCCATCTCGACAGGTACTATTTCCTCAAATTTTCTCACCTCAGCCCCAGCCATGATGGGGCTGAGGTGGTTGTGAAATCACGTTTTTGAAGTAGCCCTATGTAAAGTACATACTCACAATGTTTTTAAGCTTTTTTCTATGTTTTTTTTTCTATGGTATATCACACACACATTAATAAGAATATGATCTCTATGGTTGTCAAAAATCCCTGATAAAAGATCATGTTTGTTTAATAATACTACTACTAATAGTAATAATAATAATAACAATGATGATAATGACGATAGTAATAATTGATAATATTAATAGCAATAAAAAGTGAAGAAAATTGTGGTAAATGCGAAAAAAAAGTTGTGATTTGGTGATCATACTAGAGTATATATAGTTAAAGCTTAGTAAGTTATAATTAGGCCTAAGTTGTCCTGGATATTAAGTAGATTCCTGATAAAAGATCATGAGAAATTTGTTGGCGTTTCATTTTGACTATAATGGTAATGTGATGATGATGAAT
>NW_022745867.1:2966-3348 GCF_011630105.1 Anneissia japonica
TTTCCGGCCATCTCGAGAGGTACTATTTCCTCAAATTTTCTCACCTCAGCCCCAGCCATGGTGGGGCTGAGGTGGTTGTGAAATCACGTTTTTGAAGTAGGCCTATGTAAAGTACATACTCAAAGAGATGTTTTAAAGCTTTGTTTTCTATGGTGTATGGTGTACACACACATTAATAAGGTCTCTATGGTTGTCAAAAATCCCTGATAAAAGATCATGAGAATTTCTTTTGACGCTTCATTTTGACTAATGGTGATGTGATGATGATGAATTTTACTAAAAGTGTCATTTCTGGCCATCTAGAGGTACTATTTCCTCAAATTTTCTCACCTCAGCTCCAACCATTGTGGGGCTGGGGTGGGTGTCGACTTACAAAATGCCC
>NW_022745867.1:5005-11549 GCF_011630105.1 Anneissia japonica
GGACCATATAATATGAAGTACATAAAATTACGTTTTTTACTACAACACTGCTACTGGTCAGTAATATGTATGAATTTATACACTGCCTTTTGCACATACTGTACTTGTACTGCTACGCCATACTCACCAAACGTAGCAATTTGTGTTGAAAATATCTATCTTCTAAGATTATTTTACATTTTGCTTCCTTCACCAATTGTACATTCATGTTAATAAAAAAGAAGTACAACACAGTAGCTCTTAATTCAAATCAAACAACAATTGCGGACCTACCATTTATTAGCTATTGTCTATTCAATGTCTATTTTCACATGTTTTGAAGATAATATTTAGACCTATATAGTTAAATACTTAATAAATGGTACAATTTGCTGCTTAAGCTTTTACATCTTCATGTCTACAAAGGTGAGGTATAAGCATTCTCATATACATCTTCCTCATAATTTGTGTAAGCGTCAGAGTCGACATTTTTTGTAGAGGTTGTTCTTGGACCATCTTTTGGCTTGTTCATCCATGGCTTTCTGAATATGACTAAAAGTATAGCAATTGCAAAAATGACAACCAAAGGCACCACTGTTGCGGTAATAATGATGGAATTCGATTTTCTGTCATCTTTCAATGATGTGTTATCCGGATATATGTTGATGTCATCAACAGCAATTACTCCTAAACTTGATGGTCCAAGTACTGCTTCAAATAAGATCTAACAACGACAAAAACAAAAACAGTTTACATATATTTTACACGGAACTCATCATTCAACCTTTCTCACCAAAGTTATGTAATAGCATACACATAAAGTTTTTTTTTCAGAGAACAACAATAAACATTAGCCATTATATTTCAACAACAAATATAAATTAAACATTTACCGCAAACATTGTCATTGACTGGTTCACTTTCATTACGTTAACCTGTTCCCATCCTTGTGTAATTCCATTTTTTTCCCAAATCAGTTTCTTTTTATTGTAATTCCATTCTTCTTGAATAAAAACCCGCAAGTTTAGCTGTGGGTCGAAGTTCATATGAACGCTAAAGCCGACACTGATACTTCCATTGTAGTTAATGGGTGGTGTTTGAATACATGCTTTGTCTTCTTCACCACCTTCAACATACATGTAGGTAGAAGAATCTAGAAATTACAAGTAAAAAGTATTATAGAGGTAGGCTCTTGCATTCAGTCACTGTCAACATAGCTATTTTATGGACAAAATATATATATATATATATTTGTATATTAGATATTTGGTCTCAAAATGGCTCCCTCACTTGTAAAGTTACTGTTGTTTGACACATTCATAAATGCAAAGTTGAGTATTCCGTCTGTCATCGGTATTGATCTGCGTAGTCTCATTTAAATATATAGAACTAGACTTGTTACCATATAAATTGTATGCAATTTTTAAAAGCTTTTATGAGTACCCGATAGTCCATGGACACCATAGTTATTGAAATAAAGCCAATCTAAGTCGTCGTCATATCTCTGGAACAGACCACACCCAGCAATGTCATTCTCGAAATCGCATGAAAATGTTGCAATATGATTGACAACAGATTCACAGTCATCAAGCATAATGTCATCAATGGCGATAGCACCTCTGTAATAACTTTCTCCAACTGTCGCTTGAAACAGTATCTATAAATGAAATAATAAAATATCTACGAGGAAGCAACAAACACACATACACACACACCCATAAATATATATTGTGCCCAAATATAAACAATATGTTATAATTGCATCAAGCATAGCCCTTAATAATAATAATTATTTAATAATAATAATAATAATAATATTAATAACAATAATAATAACAATAATAATAACAATAATAATAATAATAATAATAATAATAATAATAATAATAATAATAATAATAATAAATAATAGTAATAATAATTTATTGACTCTATGCAGATACCATTTACATCAGCGGCACTCAAGTGGTGCTTCAATCAAGAGAAATAACTTAAATGGAATCTAACAACTTATCTAGAAAAAAAAAATACATTAAGAAGCATTTTAATGCTTGTATACACCCTCATAAAAACATACATACACATACGCCTGTACATACAAAGTGTGCATATATACATTTAAATTACTTAATAAAAAAAAAAACAGATAAGGCTGTCGCCCTGCATTGTAAGTCAGTATGCCGTACTACAGACACAAGTTCCTGCAAGCTCCCACTATCACATGGATGAGCCACCACCGGGCCGAGAAAGCTGACTTGCATGAAGAGATATGCCAGCCATCCACGCCGTGAATAAAGCCCACACCCAGGTCCAATACAAAGCGACAACCCAATTCTGCATCAAAAGAAAATGAACAAAAAAAAATGAATGCAAGAAAAACACAATTTCCATACATAACACCACAGCCAGCCTAAACTATATAAAATTTTAAATCGCTTCTTCCACTTTCTCTTTGCAGAAGTTTTGCAAAATATGGCAATACAATCGAAAAATGATTAGGCAAGTTAAGTGTATTTAAGCGATTAAGTTTCATGATTATGTAATCGTGTATGATAAGAACCAGCTGTACCTTTTTGTATTATAAAAACAAATCATTACCAATGTTTTTAGCCCTAACACCATCAATCTGGTTTTTTTTGTTTAAAAAATTAGATGGTACATTCCATTTGTTAGTGTATTCCACTGTTAATTTTTGGTTGCAGTAAATTTGCTTATCAGTGCTCCTGCTGTGTAGATAAACAATTCGGTCACCAAGGTGCTCAGTGCTTACCATTCTTCAACTCAGCTTTGTATCTCTGTTTCCAATGGGAAAAGTCTGACAGGATTTGAACCTGCAACCACTCGCTTTCCATTTGTTTAAATAATGTTTACGGTGCTATGCAGCAAACTTAATTTGAATACTATTTACACAAATGTATGTATAAATACATTAATCAGTTAATTAAAATCAATCAACCAGTCAGTCAGTCAATCCGACAATAATCAATCATTCGGTCAATTATTCAATCAACCAGTCAGTCAAAGTCAATCGATCAATCAGACAATCATTTAATTGATTTAATCAATCAATCCGTCATCAATTTCTTAATCATCAATCAATCAGTCAATCGATCAATCAATTGATTGACGATCAATCAGACAATTGATCGAGGATCAATCAATCAATTAGACGATCGAACGATCGATCATCCATCCATCCATCCATCCATCCATCCATCCATCCATCCATCCATCCATCCATCCATCCATCCATCCATCCATCCATCCATCCATCCATCCATCCATCCATCCATCCATCCATCCATCCATCCATCCATCCATCCATCCATCCATCCATCCATCCATCCATCCATCCATCCATCCATCAAATCAATCAACCAGTCAGTCAGTCAGTCAATCCAACAATAATCAATCATTCGGTCAATTAATCAGTCAGTCAAAGTCAATCGATCAATCAGACAATCATTTAATTGATTTAATCAATCAATCCGTCATCAATTTCTTAATCATCAATCAATCAGTCAATCGATCGATCAATTGATTGACGATCAATCAGACGATTGATCGAGGATCAATCAATCAATCAGACGATCGAACGATCGATCATCTATCTATCTATCTATCTATATATCTATATATCTATATATCTATCTATCTATCTATCTATCTATCTATCTATCTATCTATCTATCTATCTATCTACCTATCTATTAATATCCATAAATAAATTAGTATTATTTATCAACCAAAAATTATTATTGGTAATTAAATAACTGTTGTGCTACAGTCTAATTATATAGACATTATAGAACCTACATACTGTGAAGTCGGAGCTTATTGGTACAATGTCCACTTTGGCTAATTTCCATTGGTTTTCCGTAGGTGTTTTACTGTACCAGATCTTATCAACGGCATCTAAAATTTCCAGATACACCTCCAATTTACCGACATCTTGATCAATATAATACCAAAATGTCAGACATCTTGGGTTTTTCGTTGATGTAAGCTTTGGAGTGAAAAGTTTTGCTGTATTCCCGGCAACCGGAAAAGATGACTGAATATACATGTAATGACCTTTATATAAAGAAGTGATATATTTTAGTTAATCGTTATAAATTATACTGCAAACAATAAATTGCCAAATATTGGCTTGTATATCTGCACTTGAGGCCATTGCAATCAACAAAAGCCATGTTGAGCTGTTATTCAATATTATATAAATAGTTTTCTTAGCAAGTAAGTGTATATAAATAGGCCTAATGTAATCATATTATAATTTGCCAGCTTTTTCTATTTATTTGAGCACTGTATTATCATTTATTTGATTTATATATTATTTGTGTTTTCAGCTTAATTTGAATATTATTTCCTATGACATAAACATTACATAACATTTAATTATATTATTATTTGCCATACAATTTAGTCAAAAAGGGAAATATGGATTGTTTTTTTTTTTAACGTGTGATTATGTTAAGTTGCTAATTAGCACTGAGAACACAAATAATGTATAAATCAAATAGATTATATTACATAGTTCAAAATATATAAAAACATGATGGTATAAAAGCTATTTCGTAACTTAAAGGTTTGAGATATAATTCTCTATGTTAAAACAACATAAAGTTTGATTTTTTTTTAGGTAGTTTTAACTAAATTTTCCATTCATCTTGTAGTGTGCATGCGCAGACCAGTCTTGAAACTGAGATGGCTACAGAATGAATGGATTTGATTGGATTTATTCATTGTAAGCACAAAGGATAGCCCACGAAAGTCTAGAAGAAGACTTATTTCTAGTGGGGTCCTCCTGGTGGTGATTTGGCAGACGCGAGACAATCCCCTACTCTTTTCCGAAGATTGTACTGCGTTCTTTAATGTGCACATGGGCCATAAATGCACACAGGACCAACGGCTTAAACATCTCATCCGAAAAACGGTGCGCTATCATAACTTGTATTTCTAGCTGAAACACAAGGAGAGACAGCGAAGGGAATTGAACCGGGGACCTAGAGATCTCCATAGTTCAACGTACACACAGTGGCTACCACCAGATCAATGCCAAAGACAGGATTTTCTAACAGTGCAGGACAATATCAGGGTGGACCCACTTTACGCGTAAATTCAAATAGTTGACCCATTTTATGCCAAAATATGAAAAATCTGGACCCATTTCCTAAAAAAAATACCCATTTTAGGCTAACTATGAGATCTCTGGACTCAATTTTAAATACAATTGCATAATTTGGACCCATTTAAAAAAATGTGGACCCATACTTTGTGGACCCATTAGAAAAAATGTGTGGGACTGTCCCAACTGTCCAATAGCTGGCTACAGCATTGCACCAGATTAGCTGACTGAAAAGCTGCTCTCCAGATCATTATATAGTTTGTTATCCAGTCACATACTGTCTCCTCTTTTGATGACACACAATTTGAGCTTTGATGTATAAATTCTGCTATTTTTATGACATATAATTCATTGATCACATTAGTTTGCTACTTGATGACATTGTTATAATTTGCTAGTTGATGAAATTATTAATAGTTCATTGCCTAATTGATGACATTTAATATAAATAGTTTTGATGAAATCATTATATTTTGTTGCTTTTTAATGAAGCTATTAAACAGTTATGCATGTTTTCCCCCATCATTCTTTATTCAGAAACAAAAGAATGTATGTACAAAACAAAGGTCATGGTTTAGAGGCTCCTAAAACACATGCAGGGTAAGAAATTACATTGTCATAAAGACATTTAAAGAAGCGGAAATTTTCTCAGGTTTCGCTGTGGCGGGGATTACAAACAGTATAGGTGTAGCTTCGTAGGAGAGTAAATTGACATAGTTTCTTCATAAAAAGTTTGATCTGTTTTGTGCGAAGTTGAAAAATAGACTTTTCATTTTCAGAGGTGATTAACCCTCTACTTCCAATTTTTAAACAGAAGGTCACAATGGTATCAATTTCTCTAATTCAATGAGGTTACCGTGTTAGATTCTTTATGATTGTGGACTTTCTCAATGTTGGTTTCAAATGGAATGGTTAAGTTTAATAATTTGTATTTTTGTCTCATCCTTCAGAACGACAATATCAAGTTTGAGAATTCTGATTAAAATATTGGAATAGTTCCCCTAGTCTGTGCCCTAAGAATTCTCAATAACTATATAACACGGAAAAGGTACAAATGATTTTGTAATTTGAAATTCAAATCCCTATATGTTGTAAATAGTAATAACAATAATATACAATTATACAATACAAATCAAAATACAATTAATAATTATATTTTAACAAATTAACCTATACCAGATGAATTCCCAAAAGAATGATCAGCATTTGGCCGTGTTCCATCAGCCATTGTAATTGGCCCTTCTGCTAAGTTCCAATCAAAATCATCTTCATTGGTTCCTCCTTGAATGTAACCACACTCATCCAAAGACTGTTCAAAGTTACAATTACCAATAGTCGCTAAAAAAAATCAAATGAATATAAATTTAATTTATTTTAAGCTACACAGTGCTATTTAATGTTTTACACGTATATATATATATATATATATATATATAT
>NW_022745867.1:12025-17349 GCF_011630105.1 Anneissia japonica
ATATATTAGATTTAATTATTATAGTTGCTTTATGAAAATATTATATTCTCATACCTTGTAATGGCCACCAGCTACAAGGAGTATGTTTGTAGAGAAAATCATCAATTCCAATTCCAGTATAATATTTTCTGCTAAAAATTAATACAATCTAAAAAAATAAAATTTGAAAATAAAGTAATATATTTAGCGAAAACGAATCATAATACTGTTTTTATATATTTTCTCATACATAATAAAATATTACTCTATAATAGGTCCTTTATTAAGATGTTAAAACTGACGTAAAATGTAGCTGGTACGGTTGCACGAAGGGGAACATTTTGTAACTGCCATTGTCCGGCGCCATGTCCAGGTGAGGAGGTCACTGCTAGAGGGTCTCCAATGTGTCCGTTGAAAGATTGTAGGTATATCAATAATTCTCCGTTACTTCTAGGTTGAAGGTAATACCAGAAGGAAAAACAAGTTTCAGAACCTGATGACGTCAATAATGGTGAATACAACACAGCTTCGTCATAAGAGGAAAATATGTAGTGACCTGTAATAGAAAATAGTCACAATATCAGAGTCTAAGTATTTTAATATTTTATTAATATTTATTATTAAAACATTTTCATGTCCTTAATGTGATGACGTTTAATATTAAATAAATCAAATACATGAGAGGGGTGAACTAATTCTTAAATTGTTTAGCCACTTTGCACATATAATTTAACTAAAGTGATTGGTATTTTAAAATATTGACCTATTTTATGCATATAAGCTCAATAATATGGACCATTTCAAAAATTAGGACCCATTTTACACCTGAAATCTGAATAATGTGGACCCACATTTTAATATGTGGACCCAAACTGAATAATTGGAGCACTTCACACAAGATTGGGACCATTTACACCTAAAATATAATTAATGTGGACTCACATGTTAAAAAAGTGGACTAATTATTATTATAGTTGAGATCATTTGTGAATATACTTTTTATGGCAGTTTTTATGACTTTTATATCTGATGTTGCAATGTGATTGTAGCTTAATAACTTATTCCATTAAGATAATACATTATTTATATTATATTTTGATAATTATTATAATACTGTAGTATATTACTCTTATTAGGCTATATTGTATTATTAGGGATTATGTATATATTGTTTTATGTACCACTTAACTATTTTAATGTCCACCGCAATACATTTTTTATATTTAATATTTAAATAAGCACTGTAATGGTCTAACATTACAATTCGTGCTCTTCATGTTTTATTGTTAGTATTGCAGTTATATATCCTTATATTGATATTAATATTATAGGGCGCTACACTCATTATCAAGCAATTTAGGTCTTTTATAATAGAATAATGTGCATATATTAATAAATTCCATATTTGTCTTAATTGTAGTATTTGTATTATAAGGTTTTAGTTCCAATTATTATTATTATTATTTTACACCTAATATCTAACTAATGTGGACCCATCTCATGTATACATACTGAATAATATGGACCATTTGAAAAATTGCGACCAAATAGACCGTAAAAGCTACATAATGTGGATCCATTTTTTTACTTATTTTATGCATTATTATTATATTATAATTTATTATTTATTTTATTTTTGTCCCCTTTTTCATATATATATAAACTGAATAATGTGACCATTTTAAAAATTGACTCATTTTAGACCTACAATATAATGTGGACCCATCCAATGGTTAATTTTATTCTTTCCTTCTATTTTAATGGAATTAATAGTAGTATATGGAGTCAACTATCTCCTGATACATAATATATAGACTTCATAAGAAATTTCGATTCATTAATGAACCATGAGGAAACCATTTACCAAATTTTCAATTTTTGAACCAGGTTTTGCTGATCTCTTCTTATCTCTTTTAATTACTGCTTCAGGCAATTTTGTAACAAGATTAACAGTGAAGCTCATTAGTTGTGACATGAGGTTTGACATGAGGCAAACCGTATTCCGGTGAATTCACCGGTTAATCGCGCCGAGCACACAGCGTGTGGTCCACCGTTTGAGCAAATTTTAGCTCATGTCGAATACCGTGTAACGAAACTATTCCGGAAGTAATTTTGTACGGTCATTCAGAAACACCAATCCCATCAACCCATTCCTTGTTTACTTCTGCTTGCTTAAACGATACGCGGGAACGATTTGTATTGGAGTTTAATTCTCTGAATACTGTACTGTAATGGTAATTTTACAAATTGAACGTGTAGCTATGCTACTAGCCACTATTATGGCTACAATGATGCGATGTTATGTGGATGGATTTACTGTCCAATCCAACTTCATTTCGCCGTGAACATGAAGAAGAGCGCGATGACAGCGGGTACTTGCTGTGGACGAAACATTTTGGCAAAACAATTAAGGTTAATTTATCATCGTCTCCAAGGCAATCTCATAGGGCCCGTTCGAGCGAAAAAATATCCGTGCGATTTACCAGTTAATTCACCGGTACACACTTTCTAAAACCGGTTTAACGGCCCAGGCGTGGTTGCAGCTCTCCTTCGCCTCCTCACAAATGCACGACGAAGTCTAAATTTAGTAGCATATAGCTAGCTACGCGATTGATTTGTAGATTTACCATTATTCGGAGAAATAAACTTGAATAAACTAGCCTACGTACAGATTTTGAAGCAGCCATTATAAATTATTTAGCTACATTATCGTTCCACCGTGCCGCGCTGTGTGTACGTGGGCCGGTTATAGCAGCAGTAGCAAGTAAACAAAGAATGGGTTGTTGACCATGGGATAAGTTGAAATTTTCTTCCGGAGTAGTTTCTGTCTCTTATACACGTATTTACCGTGAGCTAAAACTTGCTCGAACGGTCGACCACCCGCTGAGTGCTCAGCGCGATTACCCGGTGAAATAAACGGAATATGGTTGGCGTTTTTTGCTCGAACGGGCCCATACACGGAATTCTACCCAGCAATTTGGTGGTCAAAATTGTCGCAGATAATCCAGATGGTAAGGTAATTAGGCGCGTGTCCGAACGGTTTTAGAAAGTGTGTACCAGTGAATTAACTGGAAAATCGCACAGATATTTTTTCGCTCGAACGGGCCCATAGAGAATTTTCTCTATGGTTGTGAATAGTTCATAAGAAGACTAGCACAATTAAATCAAAAACCATGCTGTAACTTCTAACATAAGTCATTGATTTTTAAAATTCAAAAGCATATCTATTATGATTTTTATCTGAAATTATAGCTATGGTAATAAAAATGCCAAATTTTTTTGAACAACAGGTTTTTAAAATTCTCCAGGATGGTTTTTAAATACTATACTGGTAATTTAATGAGAAACAGCAATGCAAGCTGTGATAATGACTCTTAATTAGAGGTAAATTCTTCTTTGATGTTTAATTGGATTATTGAGATAAGATTCTGGCAAAACCTGGTTCACCAACCCGCCTGAATGCCCTTTTAAAGGTTTGCTGGTAAATGGGATAGTAACAGCATGAGATTTTATGTAGGTAAATTCCATAATGCTTTCAACACTGACAGCATGCCCATGGATAAAAGTGCCTTTGTTTCAATATATGTATCGATTGGCCTAATTGAATTATATATACAAAGCATACATTTATGAGCCTATTTTAAGAGACGATATTGCAAAAAAAGCATTGTACTAACACATATGTTAGGTCACTAGTTACCAAACAGCTTTACCTCGATATTCAATGGCATACCGCTACTATTATGAATTCTCTCCTTGCGTTCTATCCTCAATGTGTGGACAATATAAATAAATATCAATATCAATTACAGCTTTAAAAAAGTAAATACTGTGCAGTTATAACGTTGACATACCACTTCCTAAATTCAAAGTGTGATCCTCATTCGGTAGATAACTGTAAGAATATGATCCAGCTCCCGCATGTCTCCATCTAGATTGTTCCATCGATGTAAACCCACAAAGATCAGAATTTGACTCAAAATCACAATCTAATTCTGATAAGATTGGCGACTGAGATGGAAGCGGTGCTGAAAATATAGATTAAACTTTACAGTAATTATAATGTGGAAAATAAAATGTAAAAGTACAGACATTTTGTAATCCAGAATATATATTTGATATTCAAAAAACCATTGTTATATTTCAGATACTGTGATAGGTTTAAAATATTATGGTGAAAATGTTTTGTTGTGTTGCAATTTTTGTTTTATTATTCATTTTTACAATTATTCTCAGGAGCGGATCCAGAGATGTCCAAAAGGAGGAGCCGAAAGAGGGGGGCCGAAAGTTGGGCCGTTCTAGAAAAAACTGCCCTAGGGGGTCCGGGAAATTTTTGTGTTCTTGACGCCCGAAAATAACATTTGAGGCGTTCTGGGCTATCATTTTTTTCCTTTTCTTTCTTTTTTTCTCTCTTTTTCCTTTTTTTACCTCCCAAAAAGGGGGGCCGGGGCTGGGCCACCCGCCCCCCCCCCACTTAAATCCCCTTAGTTTCTTTATTGTTGTCGTGGTTGTTTCCTATATTTCTCTTTTTTTGAAATTTTATTGTTTCGGTGTTTGCTCTGTCATTTTTTTTATATCTATATTTCTATTGGCTTTTTTATAGCAGTAGCTGGAAAAGCCATTGTTTTTGTTCCAATTTTTTCCTTCGTTTTTTATATCTTTTTAGCACTGGGTTTTTCCGTCCGGCACTTTGTTCACTTTCCATGGTTGGATCATTTCCAAATTTTGTCAATGATGATGATAATGATGATGATGATGATTATCATCATCATCATCAACAACAACAACATCTTCATCAGCAAGAATATGATGATGATGATAATAATAATGTTAAGGAGATAATTAACTTGAATGTAGGTAAGAATGGCCCCGGAAAAAATGGCCCCAGAAAAAATTACCCCGGAAAAAATTGGCCCCAGTAAAAATGGCCCCATATGACAGGTAGGTCAAAATGGCCCCAATGAAAAATTCGGTAATAGAAATGATATTTTTTTTTAATCTTAAAATATTTAAATACTGTATAAGCAAGAATTGAATCAAGAAATAAAAAATGGCCCTCAATTATAAAAATCAAGAAAAAAAAATTAATACTAAATAAATAAATAAATGCTGTAAAATACCCTGTACCAAAAATTTAATGAATAAATCAACATAAAGAATATGCATATGAGAACTAAAATAAATTAGTTTTTAGCTCCTACGAGTAGCTCTGGGAGTAGGTCTAATTATTTTTTAAAATTATTAATATTATTAGATATTATTACTATATTTGCGGTCAATTATTAATATTATTATTATTATTATTATTAATGGCTCTGATGGGAGGCTCTAAAACATTGATTCGG
>NW_022745867.1:17380-17974 GCF_011630105.1 Anneissia japonica
AAACTTTTTAGTAGGAATACATATATACAGTACAGTAAAATGTACAATAGTCAGCGAGTTCGTCAAACAAGGTATAAAAAAAGTCTCGCCTTGGGTAGCATCTTTATAAAGAAAATAATTAATTTCATTTAAAAAAAACACAAGTTACTGATTGATTAAATAATTCTATTTTAAATAAGAAATGATTATGCACAGTTAAGATAACATAGGACAACATTTAAAAGATCATTATATTAGTGCTACTGAAAGTGTTAATTAATTCAAGGTTTTATCTAAGTGCAAATCCAAGTTTGATTGCTTAATTAAAGAAATGCTTTGGATCAAAGAACTAAAACCTACACTTAACAAACGAACTGATTCAGTCAAAGCCAAACTGTTTCTCTAGCTAATCTGCTAAGAAGGGCTAATTATTGCTTAGCTCCACTGTGGCTCCACACAGTAGGCCCTATTGATATGTAAATTAATTACCTGTCACTGCTTGGTATTTTTGTTTTTAGTTTTTTCAATTTACTTGATCTTGAGAATGGTTCCATGATGGACCCGAAACGTCGATCTTTCTTGTCATTAAATTTTGTTTTGAGATTATGTTCTTAA
>NW_022745867.1:18023-25272 GCF_011630105.1 Anneissia japonica
TTATGTAAAAATAGTTATGCTTTAACATAGATTAAAAATATGTTACGCCTTACTTATTTTTAATCTATGGTCTTTTTAATTAATTTTCTTTTTTTTTATTGGAAATTCCGTAGTGCAGAGTAAATTTAACAAAACCCATTAGGTTTATAGTTATATGAAAAAAAAATTAGTTTATACAGAAATAGTATCTAAAATGATCTAAATTTCCAAATTTAAAGCAAAAGATCTATAATCTAAACACACAATATTAGGCAGGATGTATTTGTTTGGAAAAGAACCCACTCTTTTGTGAAATTAAGAGGTTTATAAGTGAAAATTGTAAATTTAGAAATAAGTTTTATTTTTTTCCTTTGAACTGAGATCAATATGTGATTTTTTTTTATTTCTTTAAAAGCATTTGTTTTTTAACAATTACAGCAGATGCAAATAATGTTTTGAGAGATAATCGAAAAACAAGGTGTACGGTAAGAATGGCCCCGGAAAAAATGGCCCCGGAAAAAATAGCCCCGGAAAAAATGGCCCCGGAAAAAATGGCCCCGGTAAAAATGGCCCCATATGACAGGTAGGTAAAAATGGCCCCAATAATCAAATTCTGAATTAAAACTGATTTTCTTGAGTCAATATATATTTTTTTATCTTAAATAATTTAGTTTTTAAAAGGAATCTAACATCAAACAAATTGCCATTTACATTTTACTTTTTGCAAAAATTAATATTCAATGATAAAATATTCAAAGATAAATAAAAAGCCATGAATTACACTTTTTATTTTTTTTTCCATTTAAATGTTAAAAAATAGCAACAACATAATCAATAAATCAACATAAATCATGCATTTATTAATACTAAAATAATTTACTTGTGGCCGATTTCACGAAAGCGGAATCACAATTTTCCAGAAATTTAATCTGTGTATTGGTAAACCCCACAAACAGTGGGTTAGTATGAACATCAAATTATTATTTTTTTTAAGAAAAAGAGAGGTCTACAATCATAATTACATGGTTTAGATGGGATTTGCAGTGTGTTTAGAGGTTTGTGGTGTATTTGCAAGTATTTTTTCATAAAAAATCTAAATTTTAACCAAAAAAAATTTATGAATGTATTTAATTTTCTTATTGATATACCAAGTGAGTCAATAACAATTGAATTGTTTGATTTTTTACAGTGTGTTTTGGGAGGTTTGTGGGATTTAGCAATACCACTTTAATCCTACCAAAATCACCCTACCCTCACAATCACACGCCATTTTAATTCTTAGCATAATTGCCATACGTAACTATACATAATTCTAAGCCAGTAGTAGGCACTTGGATTTAGTTAGTGATGAGTAAAAACGTAAAAAAAAGTATGCAACTAAATTAGTTGCTTAAATAAATGTATTCCTAATTATTTAGTTTACTAAAAGCAATACTTCTTTGAATAAACTCTAAGCAGACAATTTATTGCTAAGTTTGCGAGAAAGTAAGCCTCTCCCTTTTCCCATACATGAACTTGTGATTCAAACACACAATTGATCCACATCCTTTAACTACTGTTTATTTGCATTGTTTATAACATGTAAAGTTAATTCATTTGATATTTAACAAAAGTAACTTGTGGTTATCTATGAGTTACATATTTTGGTAGTTGAAATACTGTATACTGTATGTCATTCCTCTACTTTGTTAGTGAAATAACGTTTTTAAAACTTTTATTTCTACTATCAAAAAATGTTATTCAATGGCCATTGTTTTTCGATTATCTCTCAGAACATTATTTGCATTTGCTGTAATTGTTAAAAAAACAAATACTTTTCAAGACATAAAAAAAAATCACATATTGATCTCAGTTAAAAGGAAAAAATAAAACTTATTTCTAAATTTACAATTTTCACCTATAAACCTCTTAATTTCACAAAAGAGTGGGTTCTTTTCCAAACAAATACATCCTGCCTAATATTGTGTGTTTACATTAGATCTCTTGCTTTAACTTTGGAAACTGAGATCATTTTAGATACTATTTCTGTATAAACTAATTTTTATTTTTTCATATTACAGTAAACCTAATGGGTTTTGATAAATTTACTCTGCACTACGGAATTTCCAATAAAAAAATAGAAAATTAATTTAAAAGACCATAGATTAAAAATAAGTAAGGCGAAACATATTTTTAATCTATGTTAAAGCATAACTATTTTTACATAATGAAATTTAGTAAATCAAATTATTAATTGTGGCTTTTATTTATTAAATCAATTAAGAACATAATCTCAAAACAAAATTTAATGACAAGAAAGGTCGACGTTTCGGGTCCATCATGGAACCACTCTCAAGATCAAGTAAATTGAAAAAACTAAAAACAAAAATACCAAGCAGTGACAGGATGTAAGTAATTAATTTACATATCAATAGGGCCTACTGTGTGGAGCCACACTGGAGCTAAGCAATAATTAGCCCTTCTTAGCAGATTAACAAGATAAACAGTTTGGCTTTGACTGAATCAGTTTGTTTGTTAAGTGTAGGTTTTTATGTTGATTTATTTTCATTAAATAAATATTTGCTACAGGGTATTTTACAGCATTTATTTATTTATTATTAATTTTTTTTTCTTGAATTTTATAATTGAGGGCCATTTTTTATTTCTTGATTCAATTCTTGAAGATTAAAAAAAAATATATCATTTCTATTACCGAATTTTTCATTGGGGCCATTTTTACCTACCTGTCATATGGGACCATTTTTACCGGGGCCAATTTTTTCCGGGGTAATTTTTTCTGGGGCCATTTTTTCCGGGGCCATTCTTACCTACATTCAAGTTAATTATCTCCTTAACATTATTATTATCATCATCATCATATTCATGCTGATGAAGATGTTGTTGTTGTTGATGATGATGATGATAATCATCATCATTTCTATTACCGAATTTTTCATTGGGGCCATTTTTACCTACCTATCATATGGGGCCATTTTTTCCAGGGCCATTTTTTCCGGAGCCATTCTTACCTACATTCAAAACAATGGCCATTGAATAATATTCTTTGATAGTAGAAATAAAAGTTTTAAAAACGTTATTTCACTAACAAAGTAGAGGAATGACATACAGTATACAGTACTTCAACTACCAAAATATGCAACTCATAGATAACCACAAACTTCACTTTTGTTAAATAGCAAATGAATTAACTTTACATGTTATAAACAATGCAAATAAACAGTAGTTAAAGCATGTGGATAACAAGTTCATGTATGGGAAAAGGGAGAGGCTTACTTTCTCACAAACTTAGCAATAAATTGTCTGCTTAGAGTTTATTGAAAGAAGTATTGCTTTTAGTAAACTGAATCATTAGGAATACATTTATTTAGCAACTAATTTAGTTGCATACTTGGTTTTTACTCATCACTAACTAAATCCAAGTGCCTACTACTGGCTTAGAATTATATATAGTTATGTATGGCAATTATGCTGAGAATTAAAATGGCGTGTGATTGTGAGGGTAGGGTGATTATGGTAGGATTAAGTGGTATTGCTAAATCCCACAAACCTCCCAAAACACACTGTAAAAAATCAAACAATTCAATTGTGATTAACTGACTTGGTATATCAATAAGAAAATTAAATACATTCATAACTATTTTTTGGTTAAAATTTAGATTTATTATGAAAAAATACTTGCAAATACACCACAAACCTCTAAACACACTGCAAACCCCATCTAAACCATATAATTATGATTGTAGAACTCTCTTTTTCTTAAAAAAAAATAATAATAATTTGATGTTCATATTAACCCACTGTTTGTGGGGTTTACCAATACACAGATTGAATTTTTGGAAAATTGTGATTTCGCTTCTGTGAAATCGGCCACAATTAAATTATTTTAGTATTAATAAATGCATGATTTATGTTGATTTATTGATTATGTTGTTGCTATTATTTAACATTTAAATGGAAAAAAAATATAAAGTGTAATTCATGGCTTTTTATTTATCTTTGAATATTTTATCATTGAATGTTAATTCTTGCAAAAAGTAAAATGTAAATGGCAATTTGTTTGATGTTTGATTCCTTTTAAAAACTAAATTATTTAAGATAAAAAAATGCATATATTGAATCAAGAAAATCAGTTTTAATACAGAATTTGATTATTGGGGCCATTTTTACCTACCTGTCATATGGGGCCATTTTTACCGGGGCCATTTTTTCCGGGGCCTTTTTTTCCGGGGCCACTTTTTCCGGGGCCCTTCTTACCGTACACTAATGAACTTACTCGATTGACACTCTCCACCGTAGACTTCCAAATTGTCTATACCAATGTAGGAATTAAACGGAATCGATCCAACAGTGGCCTTGAATATGACCTGAAAATATCGACATAATCATTATAAATGTGATAATTTATAGCCATATGTCATATTTTGAGGAGTATTTTAAAGGCTTAAACTTGAGAATGACAATGATAATGATATTTTTTTTTTATTGCAATTTCATTTCGCACAAAACAAGACATTACAAAAACAAAAAATTGCTCTTAGATAAAGCCAGTAATAATGCTAAATTTCGGAAATTATTTAAGGCAAAAAGGAAAACTTAATATGGGTACCTGTTACCTGTTATATATATACATATATAAGCTCTTTAACAATGTCAAAGTCAGCTATAGCTGCTCAAGAAACATGGGCAGTATAATCAAAGCCCACAACAAACAGCTTCTGGTTGCTAAGCAACAACAGCCAAAAACTCTCTGCAATTGCAGGAAAAAAGATGAATGTGCACTCTCTGGAAATTGCCTCACCTCATTCATCATCTACAAAGCCACTGCCTACTCAAATGATGACAAAAAATGATACATCGGGCTCACTGACACACCGTTCAAAACCTGATACACAAACCACAAATACACTTTTAACACCCCCAAACACAGAAACAGCACTGTACTCTCCAAATACGTATGGAAATTAAAAGATAGCAACACACCCTACAACATTAAATTTTCTATTATCGACATAGCATCGGCTTACTCCACAAAAACAAAACGCTGCAACCTGTGCATAACCGAGAAACTTCACATAATATATTCAGACAAACAGTCAACACTAAACATTATCTTTCGAAGTTGGAGAAACATCGATCTCTCTCTGGTAAGGCAGAGAGTTACAGACTCACTAGCCAAATTCACTAATGATATCAATGTTAATTCTGCAGTGCTGTTGTACAATACATTTTTCACTGGCCTTCGTGATGAGCTGGCCCCACTGAAAAAGAAAACAATCATCATTCGTTCCAACTCTGAATGGTATAACCGTACCTGCCGTTCTGAAAAACGTAGAGGACGAGCACTAGAACGCAAGTGGTTGAAAACTAAGAAACTGGATGATCACATTAGGTTTAAACAGCAATGCCATATATACCATAAAACTCTACACACTGCTAGATCTTCTCATTTCTCTTCTCTTGTTGACAATTGTAAAGCTGATCAACAGCAACTCTTTCAAGTTATTAATAAGCTGCTTGGAAGCTGTCTCTTATACACATCTAGATGTGTATAAGAGACAGTATCTCATAGGTTGCAGGTGTAAGTGCATGCCAGTTAAAGATCCGGACAACTTCCTCCGGAGCCTATCCAATTTGAGAATACTGAGAGGATCCACAACCACACATTTGAAAATTTCTCACTTGTTGAAGACGCTGATGGCTTGAAGTTAATCGATTCCATGCCCGGCAAATGTTCTAAATTAGATCCATTCCCAACAAGTATTTTGAAGTCTCTTATAGACACTATGATTCCAATTTATCGATCAATTGTCAACTCATCCTTATCAACTGGTATTTTTCCTAGTGACCTCAAATTTGGAGTCATCAAACCAATTTTAAAGAAGCCTACACTGGACCCTGATGTGCTGTCCAACTAGCGTCCTGTTACAAATACCCCATTTCTCTCAAAACTTATTGAAAAGTTTGTTGCAAGTGAACTTACAGGATATCTACATGAATATGACCATTATGATCCATTACAGTCTGCATACCGTAAGCTTCATAACACTGAGTCGGCAACCTTGAAGATGCATAATGATATAATGATGCAAATTGACAAAGGAAACTGTGTGTTGTCAGTTTTTCTTGATCTATCGTCAGCTTTTGACACCATCAGTCATTCTGTTCTCATTAACCGATTATACTCCATTGGTGTTCGTGGGACGGTTCTCTTATGGTTCAAGTCGTATATAACATCAAGAAAGCAAGCTGTTTACATCAATCATACAATATCATTATATATGAACGTTGATTATGGTGTAACACAAGGATCAATCCTCGGACCCTTACTGTTCCTCGTGTATATGCGGCCACTTGGTAACATAATACATCAGTACTCTGTCACTTACCATTTGTTTGCTGATGATACACAACTGTATATCAGCTTTAAACCCACTGTAGAACAATGTAACAGCGCTAAGACTACAATGGAAAATTGTATCGGAGCAGTGCATCAATGGCTTTCTGAAAATGGATTGTATCTCAACTCCAATAAAACTGAAACTCTTCTTATTCATTCAAAATATCTGAATTCCCCGCCTGAAATTCATCATGTGTCAGTAAGTGACTCCATGGTCATGCCTTCGAATGTTGTTCAAAACATTGGAGTGACTTTCGATGAATCAATGACCCTATCCAAACACATCAACACTACCTAAGTCTATTTCATATCACCTTAGAAATATTAAGAACATTCGTCAGTTTCTCTCTGAAGATGCTGCCCTAAAGCTTGTGCACGCAATTATTACTTCCAGACTGGACTACTGCAATAGTATACTTAATGGTCTGCCTGAAAAACTCATCCATAAGCTTCAACTTCAACTTAATTCTGCTGCTCGCCTTGTTTCCAATACTTCACGATTTGAACATATAACGCCTGTTCTAAAACGTCTGCATTGGCTACCTGTGAAGCAGAGAATCATATTCAAAATCCTGATTATTACATACAAGGCACTTCACAATTTAACCCCGTCCTATATTTCAAACCTCATCGTCCTTCGTTCAGCTAACTGTGGCAGGCGCCTTAGATCTTCTGCAGACCTTACTCTTCTGCAAGTTCCTGCATGCCGATTAAAAACGTATGGCGAAAGATCGTTTCACGTAGCAGCACCAAAACCATGGAACAGCTTACCTTCTAGTGTAAGAGAAGCACCAACTCTTGCTATTTTCAAGACAAGATTGAAGACTCATCTTTTCAATACCTGTTACTAATTTCAAATTTTCATACATTTTT
>NW_022745867.1:25495-25771 GCF_011630105.1 Anneissia japonica
AAGCCAGATAGTATAAAGTGAGAATTTCATGCAAGCATGATTAGAAACAATAGGCTAGGCTAGGTGGGATTAGAATAAACAGCCTAAACAAGTAAACAGGAAGGCCAAAACTAAACTTTAGAGGCGTCCCTCAATAAATAAGCCAAATGATTAATCCAGAAGAATTTGGAATGCCATAGGTTTAATTTAGTGTACTGGGAGAACGTTCCTAATATTGAGTCCAAATGGTGTGGTGGTTTTTATATACATATACATATATACATATATATATATATA
>NW_022745867.1:25835-29309 GCF_011630105.1 Anneissia japonica
TATATATATATACATATAATACTAATATATATATATATATATATATATATATATATATAAACAAAAACAAAATTGACAATGATAATGATAATAATATAAATAATACTGATAATATTAATATTTTGTTATTGATAATATCAATAATGAAGATAATAATATAATAACTACACCTTTAATTAGTAGAATTTAAGAGTGTCAGTGATGATAATGGTGGTGGTAATGATTATAATGAATATCTCAGAACAAAATGAATAATGCATTCCTAATAAGTTTTTTGTTTACTGTGAGTGGTAGGGATAGCAAATGCAATTTTTACATTTGCATCCTTAAATTAATGACGGAATTACGACTAAAACAAATGGAAGGCAAGATGCGTGGTCACTCAAAGAAGATAGCTCGTTTATTATATAAGAACGAGACATAGATGAGCATATAAATCTATCATCATATCAGCTCTCTTTTTTCCAGAAATTGGTTCTCAGTCGTGGATTACAGTTTGCACTGCCTCATCGTACGTCTTGCAGAGACATTCAAGCCAATTTTGAAAAGGCTTATTGGAGAATTGAGCCCAAGCTAGTAAATGATGAATTGAAAGCTCTTACAGCAGCAACACTGAAGTCCATCGCTTTAAATTACATCAAACGTAAGGACCCATTTCCGCCAAGATCGTTAAGACGTGCATTAGAACAATTAAAGAAAAGAGATGACATCATTATTACCAAACCAGACAAAGGTTCAGGGGTAGTTATTATGGATAAACTTCAATACAATAAACTTTTTTGTGAAGCGTCGATCAACAACACCTCTAAGTTTATACCTGTTAGTAACACACAACCTAAAACACGAGGCAGGCCAATCAAACACTATTACCCACTACTAGTGAAAAAGAAACAATTATCTCGCACTGTTCATGATATTCACCCAAAAGAAGTAGCCACCACACTCAGTACAGCAAGAAGCTATCGAGCAACCCATCAGGACTGTTCTACAATTTAAAGATCAAACTTGTTATCTAAACAACTTAAACAGCTTAGCTGTAAGATTAATAATGAAATTATGCCCGTATTCACTAGCAGGAAGATAGGTGAAATCTTGAAATCGAAAGAAAGTAAATCTAAGATTGTTAATGAACAACGCGTTGTTTATAAATTTCAATGTGGCTTGTGCGATGCAAGCTATGTAGGCTACACTTGCCGACACCTTTATCAACGCATTGATGAGCACAGTGAAGGTAACATAGGACAACATTTAAAAGATCATGATATTAGTGCTACTGAACTGTTAATTATTTCAAGGTTTTATCTAAGTGCAAATCCAAGTTTGATTGCTTAATTAAAGAAATGCTTTGGATCAAAGAACTGAAACCTACACTTCAGTCAAAGCCAAACTGTTTATCTAGTTAATCTGCTAAGAAGGGCTAATTACTGCTTAGCTCCACTATAGCTCCACACAGCAGGCCCATGATATGTTAATTAATTACTTACTTCCTGTCACTGCTTGGTATTTTTGTTTTTAGTTTTTTCAATTTACAGTACTTGATCTTGAGAATGTCTCCATGATAGACCAAAAACATCGATCTTTCTTGTCATTAAATTTTGTTTTGAAACAAAAGAGATTGTTTACAAATTAAATAAAAAATATACTATTTTTTTATGATGAGTTGGCTATTTTAAATAAGCAAAGTCTGCAAAAGAAGTGGTGAGAAGGTGTAGTCTAAAAACAATCAGTATAATAGAGTGGCACTGCACCTATAAGGCCGGAAATATCACAAACCTTAATAAAATCCAAATTTGCAATACTTACAGGGAAAAATTATTATAACTAGAGACTATGTTTAATAGAACATGAACCTAGTTAGGTAATTCCTGGTAAATTTTTGCTCAACTGAATCATGTTAGCAATTTTACTTTTTAACTTTACTCTCACTATCTATCAGCACACACACAGTGAATGTCTTTTTAACCAGTAAGATGAAATGATATTATGATAATAATAATATTGCCAGAAAGATGAAATTTTAATAAAGTTTGACGCTAGATTCACGAACATCATAAAGACCTTGCATTATGCGAATGCTACGGTATGTAGCCTCGTCTCATGTGACAACAGGGGTTGTACACGTTCGAACAGACAATTCGTAACAACTTGGTTTTTGTAGTTTTTAATCATGAAGACGTTCACTGAAATAATCAATAACAATGAATCAAATATAATCAGCTCAAATAATAACACTAATTAATAATAATTCGTATATAATCACATCGTATTCATTTCGAATTACAGTACTCCTAAGCCTAAAGCATATTATTATAAACAGTATACCCAATACAACATGTTAACACTTTATAGTATAATTGTAAACAAGTCGCGTAAATACGCGTTGCCGCCAACAATGACGCCACTCTACTACATGCGTGAACATCTAGCTTGCAAACTTACAACCACTGTACTGTAGGCATAACATAAACGTAGGGCTAGGCCTAGCCTATACCGTCAAATAAACATTACTCTTTCTGGTCAAATAATAAAGTTTAGACTAAATTAATGCAATCATGTAATGCCTAAAATTTTAAGTTATAGTGTAGTACGGTAAACATATCTTAATATCTCTTCTAATATCTCAAATGTTGTTCAACCCGAACTCTGTATTAATTAACCGAGACAGCACCTATCGAAGCCTCGCTCCTCCGTCTGTCAAGTCACACTCACAAAAAAACTTTACTCAAAACTGAGGGCGTCCTCTTAAAGAAATTATAAATAGCCGCTACCATTCAACTTACACTCGCTATGGTCATTTAAAATTAAAAGCGGCTCATTTATCAGTATCTGAGTGCTAGTACATACTGTACATCTTCATAACTATGTGCATTTACAATTACAATGTTTCTTTCATTTTAACACAATGAACTATATCAATATCTGTAGTAATTAACACTTTAACATGAACTTTAACAAGCAATACATAATAACTGATGTTACATAATAAAATTAGTAAACGATACATGTTTGATCGGTATTTACCCTTTCTGGGTAATTCCGTGTCAAATCAACCAGTGGTCCCAGGTCGACCGTCTCGGATTTTAAAAATGATCCCCTATGTGAAAAATAAACATACACAAAAGATTAGCCCTACTGGATATGTAGTTTCCAAGATATTGACGCCCCAAAAAAGGGCCGCCGTGGCTCTTTAAGATGCGCAAACACAATTTCCTCCAACTTTGGAAGCTTATAACTCGGGATTGGTAATAGCTATCAAGGTCAAACTTGGTATTCTAACTTACTTTCCACCACATTACACAAACAGGCCCGTAGCCAGGTCATTTCAAGGGGGAGTTCTCTGGGCGTGGTGTCCAGAGGTGGCACCAGGATTTGCCCGGGGGGGGGCCCCAGGTCCCCGACCGGGGGGGGGGAGGTGCCCCGACGAGGGACCAGATTTCCCCCACGAAAGCAAAAGTGGGCGTGGTCGAGCTCCAA